>NC_072779.1:32352319-32492319 GCF_022539595.1 Amphiprion ocellaris | reverse complement strand
ATTGTTTTGTTGAAACATCTATGTCCAAGACAAACCTTCTGCTGATGATTTTAGGTTTTTCTAAAGAATGTGGAAGTAATTCTTCCTCTTTGTTATTCCTTTTACTTTGTGTAAAGCTCCAGTTCCACAGAGCATGATACTGCCACCTCCATGCTTGATGGTAGGTTTGGTGTTCTTGGGGTTAAAGGCCTCATCTTCTCTCCTCCAAACAGATTCCTGCTCAGTTTTTGTTCCATCTGACCAGTTTTCCTCCAGAAGGCCTTTTCTTTGTCCATGTGATCAGCAGCAGACTTGAGTGGAGCTTTAAGGCTCTGCTTCTAAGACGAACTTCTTTCCTGCATAGCAGCGATTCAGCTCATGTTGATGTAAAACCAGGTCTGAAAATATCTAAAATACTTAAAATTTAGCAAGAAATATTGCAGTTTCCATGATAAGGCCTCAAATACTTGTCAAAATTTCCTTCCAAGCTTTCAGGAGATTCATTCTCTGGTGACCATCAATGAGATATTTTTATTTTGAACCAACTGACTGATGGAGTAACATTTTCCTCCTCAAATACCATCAGTGTGTGATGGCTGCTCCTGTTATTATGCTTTTATTATTTTTATTTTTTTTTGAAAGGAAAAAATTTTGCCTGCTTTTACAGGAGTCCAATTTTCCTTCATTTACCTCAACTTTCCTCAGAGATGTTGCTGATTAGAGTCTTGCACATACAGTAGAGTCCTCATTCAGAAGCCTTTACATTCTGGACTATGAATAATCAGCCTCTATCTCTTCTTGCAAGCTTGATGACGGCCCCTCACTCTTTGATTGTAAAGAAGTGGTGTCAGAATCAGGGAAATGTCATGACGTGGTGCTTTACATTCATGCAGGAGGAAACTCTGTGTTTTTTTTAGAAATAATGCACATTTTACTGCAGTATGCGTAACTGTCAGCTTTAGTTGCTGGTAGCTTTGCAGGTTCTGCATATAATAAGGCTGATTTCTTTCAGTTTTTCTGATTTTCACAGAAAAGTTGCATATTGGCTGCACAGTGGTGTAGTGGTTAGCACTTTCGCCTTGCAGCGAGAAGGTCCCTGGTTCGCGTCCCGGCTTTCCCGGGATCTTTCTGCATGGAGTTTGCATGTTCTCCCTGTGCATGCGTGGGTTTTCTCCGGGTACTCCGGCTTCCTCCCACAGTCCAAAAATATGCTGAGGTTAATTGATCATTCTAAATTGCCCGTAGGTGTGAATGTGAGAGTGATTGTTTGTCTCTGTATGTAGCCCTGTGACAGACTGGTGACCTGTCTAGGGTGTCCCCTGCCTTCACCTGAGTCAGCTGGGATAGACTCCAGCCCCCCCCGCGACCCTAGTGAGGATTAAGCGGTGTATAGATAATGGATGGATGGAAGTTGCATATTTTTATTATTTAATATTCTTAACTGTAAAATCCAAATGAGTCCAGTAAATTTGCACAGCAAATTGTTTTATAGAGTCTTTACTATAACACTGAATTAGTCGACTGAATGTGCAAAACTAATAATACTGTAGTGTTTTAACCACAGCATTTAAATTAGTCTGGTGAGTTTGCATAATTTGTAACATTGTGTGGCGTTAGTATTTAATTTGATATGTAAGTGTGCAAAGTCAATAATCATGTAAGGAAATTAATCTGAAACTTCTTGGGGTGTTTTCACTTATTTTACTAGTTTTACTAGTTTCAGCTTTGTTACTATTTTCTTTCACTCCATTACTGCATTTCAGAGCGAAATATTGCTCTTTTTACTGCTCTACATTTAACTTTCAGCTTTAGTAACAAGTAGCTGTGCAGGTAATTGTTTTATATATAAAACATAAGATGAGATTATGAGCTTTTGCATAAAATGAGGCTGATTGCTTTCCTGATTTTCACATGAACCTGGGGATATTTTCTTCTTTTGTGTTCTTAAAATTGTTGTTTATCAAGTAAAACTATAAGATTAATATCCCAGATGTCTGAGCAGCAACTAGAGATCATGTCCTCTTCTACTATCAGCAGCAAACTAATGGATCCCATCTCAGAGGTCAACTGAAGCTGTTCCTGCAGATTGAACATCAGATGTAACTTCCTGCTGCAGTGGCGTTTTCCTGCCACCAGGTGTCGCATTAGAGCGAATCTGTGTAGCTTCAGACATGTAAATGTTCTGTAACATGTCAGTTAACAGGAAGAAGGACACAATAATCATCACTGCCGCTGGTTCAAGTTGAAATTTAAATGATTTACACACAGAACTGCAGGAATGTTAGAGTGCAGCAGCTTTCAGTATTTATCATGAAAACAGGATGAAACATTCACTCCACTACCCAGCATGCACCTGTTTGTCACTGTGGGTGTGTTTTGATTTGTGTCACCTGCTTATTAAAGGGTTAATTTAAAAAGTTTCTCCATTATTTAAATATATCTCTGGCATGCAGCTTAAAGGGAATCTTTGGATTTTTTTGGGTTTTCATGTATATTTTGGAAAGTTTTCACCTTAATCAATAGTTTCAATTAATCAAAAAATGTAATGTTGTAGGGTTATGACTAAAATATGTGAATTAATCATGTCAATATGTATAATTAATCATACTGTAGAGTTTAAGCATAGTATGTAAAATGGTCTGGTAAAAGTGCACTATGCATAATATTGTAGGGTCTGAATTGTAATATGTAAATTAGTCTGCAAATTGTATAATTAATAATATTGTAGGGTCACAAGTGCAACATTGATATTATTCTGGAAATGTTGTATAATTAATAATACTGTAGAATGTTAGCTTTAATATTTAAATCAGTTGCAGAAGTGTGCATAATTAATGATAACTAACTGTAATATTTAAATCAGGCAGGTACATTTGCATAATTAATGATATTGCAGGGTCGTAAGTGCAATATTGAAATTAGTCTGGAAAATTTGTATAATAATATTGTGGAGTTTAAGTGGTTCCAATTAATCTGGTAAATGTGCATAATTATAATATTGTGGAGTTTAAGCGCAGTATTTAAATATTGTAGGGCCAAACTGTAATATTTATATTATTCAGGTAAATTTGTTTGATCAATAATGTTGTAGAGTGTTTACTTTAATATTTAAATCAGTCACAGAAAATTGCGTAATTAATTATAACTAACTGCAATTTTTAGATTAGTCTTGACAATTTTTATAATTAACAGTCTTGTAGGGTCATAAGTGCAGGAAGAGTTTTAAGTGTGGCATTTCAATTAGTTGGGTAAATCTGCATAGTTATAATATTGTAGGGTCACAACTGAAATATATAAATTAGAGAGATAAATTTGCATAATTTAGAATATTGTGAGTTAGTCTGGTAAAAGTGCATCATTATAATATTGTATGGTCTGAACTGTAATGTTTAAATTAGTCAGGTTAATTATATCATTAATGATAGTGTAGGGTCAAAATTGCAATGTTTAAAGTAGCTGGGAAATTTTGCATAATTAACATTTAAATCAGCCACAGAAAACTGCATATTAATGATAACTAACTGTAATATTTAAATTAAACTGGTCAATTTGCATAATTAATTATATTGTACAGTAATAAGTTGTGGAGTTTAAGCATAGTATTTAAATTAGTCTGGCAAAAGTGCATAATGTGTAATATTGTAGGGTCATAAGTGCAATATTAAAATTAAGTAAAAATACATAATTAGTGATACCTAATAGCAATATTTAAATTAATTGGCTAAATTTGCATAATTCTAATATTGTATGGTCATAGCTTTTATATGTACATTAATCAGTAAATTTGCATAATTTTCAGATTAATTGTATTATTAACAATATTGTAGGGTCATGAGTGCAAAATGGAAATTCATCTGGGAAATTAGTAAAATTAATAATATTGTTGGAGTTTAAGCGTAATATTTAACCCTCATGTCGTCCTGCGGGTCTAAATTGACCCGTTTTAAAGTTTGAAAATGTGGAAAAAATAAATATTTTCACAGTGAAACTTCTGATGTCCACATTTTCAACATTTTTGGGAAATCTTTGAACATTTTTTGGTGGGAAAAAAAAAAGATGTTTCTGAAGAATATTCACAAAAACTCTACCAAAATCCAGTGGATTTTGGTTGATTTTTATGTGAATGTTCTAAAAGAAAATCTTAGAAGTTTTACTGATATATATGTAATCACTTTAGATATTTTTAGGATTTTTTTGGAAGATTTAAAGAATTTTCTTGCCAAATTTGGGGAATTTTTTTTTTTAAATAAAACTTTTAAGGGAAACTTTTAAGGAATTATTGGAATTTTCTTCCTGAAAGTTTTGCAAATTTCCAGAAATTTGGGAAATTTTTTTGCAGATTTTTTGAATTTTTTTCAGACAAGGCAACAATATTTTTTGGTGCTCGTAAATGAGGACAACAGGAGGGTTAAATTAGTCTGGTAAAAATGCATAATTACAACATTGTAGGAGTCGAAACTGAAATATGTAAATTAGTCAGATAAATTGTATAATTAATAATGTAGGATCACAATGAAATATGTAAATTAGGGAAGTAAATTGTAGAACTAATAATATTGCAGGGTCATAAGTGCACCTACCCTCTGCTCTGGAATCCATTAATCGCCACATAAGTCTTTGTCATGGTGCCCCTTTACTAGCCAAACTCCCACAATGCTCTTTGCATGAACTGAAAATAGCAGGAGTGGCCACCTTACCAAGTTTCAAACAGTACGAGGCTCCACCTTGCGGCACCAACAGGTACTACAGCTCATCTACAAAACATTTTTAACATGTATGTCTTTGTTTATATATTATATAAATATCAGCAACAATTTATTGATTAGTCATTGCTCCCCGTCGAGTCTGATTCTACAAACAATACAGGAAACCGCTGCTCCTGTTCTCTGTGATTCCCTGTTCCAGATCAAGTTAATTTTCTAGCTTTTAATCATATTTAACTTTGCTTTAGAGGTTGTTTTTCCTGTAGTTCAGGTGTAATTTTGCAGCTGTCACCTTCCTCTGCAGGAGTTGGTGTTTCCTGCCTCTTCCTCCCTCCGTCTTCCAGCCCTTCATACAGTTTTGTTTCTCACATTATTGATTCTCTAATGTTTAGCTGATGGAGCGCTTTGTGTTGGTCAGCGTTTTCACCGACTGCTGACGGTGACGCCGCTGCCACTTATTTCCACCTGCACACTCGCCGCTTTCTGCAACATTTTTCTCTGCAGAGGTTTTTTATTTTTGTACCGAGTCAGAAAAAGCCGAACAAATGGAAGCCGGAGGGCGACGGCGGCCGTGACTAAAACACGTGAGGGTGAAACGGAGCTGTTTGCATTCTGGTCTGAGAAGTCGCAGGAATCCTAAAAACATTTAAGGCTACTTTCATTATTTTCTCATTTTTAAAGGCTGAATTTTTATCCCTGTTTAACTTGATTTGCATCAAAAATCAAAGCTCCTTTTCTTTCTGAAAACCACCTACAGACTGAGCTCAGGATGATCAAGAGAATATATGTCTGTGTTTGGGGGAAAAAAATGTTGGAAACGTCCCCAAATAGGCTCCAAAGCGGTGATGGTTCTGTAATTAGGTTCAGAGCAGCTGATGTGAAGTTCTGCAGCTTTCAGACAACTGAGTTTTCAAAGCAGGTTCATAATGAAGAGACGCGTCTCATGATGTCTGTATTTATACAGTTTACTGAGATCAGAGGGTATATTTAAAAGTCACTCCGCTAACAGAACACAACAAATCCACATCTTGTGTTGTTTTGTGTCTCTTTGTAGTTGTTTTATGTCTATTTATGGTTATTTTGTTTATTTGCATAGCTTTTGTGTCTGTTTATGGATGTTTTGTTAATTTTATTGCATCGTTTGTGTGTTTTTTTGGTCATTTAGTGTCCATTTACGGATGTGTTGTGTCTGTTTGTGGTTGTTTTGTATCTCTTTGTAGTTGTTTTGTCTATTTATGGTTGTTTTGTGTCTATGTGTGTAGTTTTTGTGTCTCTTTGTGGTTTTTTTGTGTCTTTTTCCGGTTGTTTTGTTTCTCTTTGTAGTTATTTTGTGTCTCTTTAGGGTTGTTTGTGTGTTTTTATAGTGTTTTATGTCTATATATGGGTTGTTTTGTTTCTATTTGTGTAGTTTTTGTGTGTTTTATGGTTGTTTTATGTTTATTCATGGTTGTTTTGTGTCTTTGTGCTTGTTTTGTGTCTCGTAGTTGCTTTATGTCTATTTATGGTTGTTTTATATCTATTTGTGTAGTTTTTGTGTGTTTTATGGTTTATGGTTGTCTATTTCTGGTTGTTTTGTGTCCTTGTTGTTGTTGCATGTCTCTATGTGGTTGTTTTGTGTCTTTTTCTGGTTGTTTTGTTTCTCTTTGCAGTTGTTTTGTGTCTCTTTATGGTTGTTTATGGATGTTTTGTTCTTTTTTTTGCATTGCTTTGTGTCTATTTGTGCAATTTTGTGTGTTTTTTATGATCATTTAGTGTCTCTTTACAGATGTGTTGTGTCTATTTCTAGTTGTTTTTTGTCCTTGTTGTTGTTGCATGTCTCTGGATGTTTTGTGTCTCTGTTTGTTGTTTAGTTTGTCTTTCTGTCTTCTTGGTTATTTTGTGTCTGTTGTAGTTTTATGTCTATTTGTGGTTGTTTTGTGTCTATTTGTGTAGTTTATGTGTGTTTTTATGGTTGTTTAATGTTTCTGTGGTTGTTTGTGTGTCTTGGTGGTTGTTAGTTTTCTAAAAAGCTCATGTGGACGCTACTTTCAGTCGTGTCTCTTCATGTCTGTATTAAAGCAGCTCTGAAGCTCTTCATCCTCCCTGATGCTGCTTTGACAGAAATATTCTGTTTATTGACGAGTCGCAGCGAATCAAAGGTTCGTGTAAACATCTACAGACTTCAAGAACCCGGCGTTCAATCACTGGATGACTTCATGCATGTGAAAGCAGCCTGGGGTTACCGTGGCGACGGTCTACATTGATCCTACATGCTTTGAAGTGCGTCTGGAAGCGCATGTAGTGCTGCAGGGCTCAGCTAATGGCGCCGCAGGTCAGGAGTTAATGCTGTTCTCTGTGGACGGAATAATCATGTGCAGCAGCTGGAAAAATGACTAATCGATCGGCTTTGTCTGATCATTAAAACACAGTCCAACTCTGTCCTGCAGTAAAATAAAACAACCAGCACAAACTGTAACACAACTTTGTATAAACACAGAATTGTCAAAGTGGCAGCAGGCTAACTGAATCCTGAAGGGTTCCCAGGCCGCAAAAGATATATGATCTCTGCAGTATGTTCTGATCTTCTTCCAGCTGGAGGTGCCTGGAAAACCTCCAGTTTGAAGTCGACACAATCACTACAAACAGGCACAAAATGACTTCAAAGGCATGTAAAAGCACCACAGAAAGGTTTAAAATGATGAGAGAGAGACAGAAATCTACGGTAAAGAAAGACAGACATCCATTTAGGAAGTTCAAACTGATGACAAAGAGACAAAATGTCAAAAAAAACACACAATGGAGTCATGAAATGATCACAAAACAAGAAGAAACATACCACAAAAAGACACAAAACAACCACAAAGAGACATAGAACAATCACACAAACACATAAACAAAGACAAGCAATGACAAAACAGTTTCAAAATAGACAAAGCAACAGAAAAGCTCACAAAAACATCCAAACTGAAAATAAATAGAGAAGAAATTACTGCAATGAGAGACAAATTGACCAACAACCCCATGGATATGCAAAATACATACAAAGATACACAAACTGACTACAAAAAGATAGTAAATAAACACGAAAAGACACATAAAGACAAAATGACCATCATAAGATGCAAATTTACCACAAAAAAATGCAAAATGTTGAGACAGACACAAAATGAGCAAAAAGAGACACAAAATGATCATAAAAAGACACCCAAAACTAACAAAAAGAGACGCAATACAACCCAAAGGAGGCAAAATAAACACAAAGAGAGGCAGAAACACAACAAAAAAGTCCAAATTGACAAAACAAATGGAGAAAAGCACGTCTATAAAGACAGATAAAATGACAACAGACACACTAACTGACCACACAGAGATGCAAAAAAAAACTATTGCAAAAAGACGCAGTGACCAAGAAAGACAAAATAACCATCAAAATACAAAAAAAGATACAAAATGTCTAAAAATACACAAAATGCCCACAAAGACACACAAACACATCTCAGAACAGTGAATCGGTACAAAGACAAACTGACTTAAAAGAGACTTGAAACAATCACGAAAAGATACCAAGGCAGCACAATAATGATAAAACTTCTCATAATGACCAAAAAGACATTTAAATTATTACAGAAATACAAAATAACCAATAAAAGACAGAAACTGACTCCAGATGTGTGCTCCAGTCGAATGAAATGTTCTGGTTTCAGCAGAATGAGTCACAACGTGATGTTCAGAGACCCAGTTTCACCGTTTCTGCTGAAAATAATCTGTATTTCTGTTATTTTGTGCTGTGAGGAAACTAAACTGAGGCCACATTGAAGAACCTTTGTGCAGTTTGAAGCCTTGGTGTGCAGCAGACGGAGGTTTTGTTCGCTTTTTGCTCTGCAGCTTCATCTGCTGCTCCAATCGTTTGGTTCCGCTGGCTCTCCGCTAGCGTTAGCGTTAGCCTACATACAGCCGTCTAATGCTGCAGCCTTCAGCGCGTTGGCCTCATTTCACTGTGGCTTGAAAATCGATTTTTATGGAGAAATGTTGCTCAACAGTTTGTGCTTTCAAATCTGTTTTTGAACACATGAAGTAGGACAGAAACTCCTGACTGCTGCACAGAAACGCATGTTCAACAACCGCTGGAGCTGTTAAAACACTCCACTTTAGGCTTTATGCTTTTCTTTACTAACCAAAAGGAAAAGAACACTGCAAAAAATACAGGAAACGTACGGTGGCCGAGAGGTGCAAACCAAATTTACATAATGCAAAACACTTTTACAACTTCCAAGACAAATTTACAAGTGACAAAACACTTTTACAAGTCCAAAAACACTTTTACAAATCCAAATTTAACCGGAAAGGGAATGTCCCAACTCCGGGGTTGAACCGGAAGTGACAACGAGGAGCGGCTAATGCACTCTGTCGGTCTGATCTGCGCCATTTAAACACTCTAAAGACCGACCACACGAAAAACAAAACCGTGTCAATCGGTTCATATGTTCCCCACAAAACGGGCAAAACATCACCCGCTCGCTGTCCATCTTGGTTCACCATCAACAACAACCAAAAGTTGCATTAGCCGCTCCTCGTCGTCACTTCCGGTTCAACCCAGGAGTTGGGACATTCCCTTTCCGGTTACATTTGGATTTGTAAAAGTGTTTTTGGACTTGTAAAAGTGTTTTTGGACTTGTAAAAGTGTTTTGTAGGTTGTAAAAGTGTTTTGAATTATGTAAACTTGGTTTGCACCTCTCGGCCACCGTAGAAAAGACTACAAAGGCACAAAAAATTATTGCAAAGACACATAAAACAATCGAAAAAAGACAAAAACTGGCATCAAAGATGAATAAAATGGCCACAAAATGATACAAATTGACCACAGATGGGGAAAAAAAGACCAAAATGAGAGCAATACAACCAAACAGAACATCAAATTGACCAAAAAGAGATGAAATGTGCCAACAAAAACCCAAAAGATGATTACAAATAAAGAGAAATCAAGTACAAAGAACCACACAAATAGAAAAAATAACACAAAAAGGTGCAAGTTGACCACAGAGAGATAAAATCGACAATGACGTGCCACAAAATTACCCCAAAGAGACATAAAACAATCCAGACAAGTATTGTCAATAAATAAAGAATTGAAATACTACACAGAAACTAAATCCAAAAGACATAAAAACATTACAAAAACACACTCGATGAACATAAAAAGGTACACAATGACTACAAAAACACACAAAACAACTACAAAGAGAGACAGATGACCACTAAATGATGCAAAATCACAACAAAATGACACAAAACAATCACAAAAATATGCAGACACGCAAAACACAACTAAAACACACAAAATAACTGTGAAAAGACAAAACCACCACTAAAAGATACACAGTGACTACAAAAATGCACAAAACAACCACAAAAACATGCAAAAATCACTATAAACATAAAACAACCATAAAAGGCCATAATACAAACACAAAAGCACGCAAAATGATTACAAAGACACACAAAATAACTATGAAAAGACATAAAAACACTACAAAAACATTCAGTGACCATAAAAAGGTACACAATGACTAGAAAACACACAAAACAACTACAAAAACATGCAAAATCACTACAAACAGATAAAATAACCATAAAAATCCATAATACAAAGACTACAAAGACACAAACAATTATTATGAAAAGACACGAAAACATGACAAAAACACACTCAATGACCATAAAAAGGTACATAATGACTACAAAAACACACAAAACAACTACAAAAAATGTAAAATGACTGCAAAAACACACAAAATGACCACAAGAGACACCAAACAACTATGAAAAGATGTAAGCACATGACAAAAACACACTCAGTGACCATAAAAAGATACACAATGACTACAAAAAGACACAAAACAACTACAAAAAGATGCAAAATCACAACAAAAAGACACAAAATGGCCACTAAAAGAAGCAAAAACACAAAATTTACATTTTTTTTAACATAGTATTTACATGTTAAACATATGAACACATATAATATTTAGTCGTACCAGGTGTACGGAATGATATTACACTGATACTGCAGTATGTTCACGCAGTTTTAAACTCCAGACATGTACTTGTACTGCAGTATTTGTACTTCCTCTCCTCCCTGGTTTGAGTACTTCCTGTCTGGTCTTAATGTCACACACCTGGCCATCCGTCTCTCGCTCCGTCGCCTTGTTTTTTCCTCCGTCTATTCCCATCCGTCCATCCGTCAGTCTTTTCGTCTGTTCTTCCCGGCCGCCGCTCTCTTATGGCCTCTCTGCTCGCACCTTTAATGTCATGATCTTTAGCAGCCAATGATTTTCAATAGCAAAAAGGTGGCCTGACCTTTCCGTCAAAGCCTTCTTTCCGAATCCTCCTAATGCAGTGAGGCGGCTTGTTGTGAGAATCGGGCACCTGGCCTCAGTCTCCGTGAACTCTGGATGTGAACTGTATGCAAAAAATATTTTATTTTATGAAGTAAACTCTGCAGAGGAGGGGAAACTGGGGGGAAAGTAGGCTGAAATTGTTAAATTACCTCAATAAAACGCAGCAAAATCACCCATAACAGGTAAAGAGCCAGATCATGTTCTCTGGAGCTGGTGGAGACCAAAAATGGAGCTAAAAGAGGTGAATGTAAGGTTTACTGACATCAGAAGTGACACCGACAGAGCAGCAGTTCATGCAAGCATCAGTTCTGAGGATTCTCTCTGATCTTTGGGTTTATACTGTAGTTGGGAGAAGGTCAGATTTAGATTACAGACCAATATTTTATATTTGCACACAACAGGCAACAATACATGTTAAAATAAACAATAATGACTTTAAATACCTGCTTGTTAAGTTTGTTAATAACATTTTAAAGGACTAAAGCCAAAAACTAATGCAGATCGTGAAGCACTAAAGCATCTAAATCAGCTGGAGAGTCTGACCTAACTCTGTATTCTGGACCATTTGGCCTTTTCAGATGGACACAGTGAACAATCTGCCCTGAACGAACCCTCGTCTACTCCAGGGAAACGAATTTCCAGCCATAATTTAGTAATTTAAGGCTATTAATTATTCAATCTCAGCTATGAATTACTTATATGTCCTCACTAATTATCGGGAAACTTTACCCTCAAAACCTGCTGAGCTCTTTGACTCAACTGCAGATTTGATGTGATGGAGAGAAGAGGAAGAGGAGGGATGAAAAAATCAACCCGACGGAGGAGAAAGGATGGACGACAGGAAGGCAGAGAGAGTTTACTGATTACTCACCACTGTTCACATCTGCTGACTTCCGATTGAAGTGATTACTGCTCACGCCCTGTGGTTAGTCATGATGGGTCAGAGTCAGAGTTAGAACTATCTGCATCAAAACAGCCACAAAAAGACACAGAATCACCATAAAAAGACACAAAATGACTTTTAAAAATCCACTCAGCGACCACAGAAAGATACACAATGACTAAAAATGACCACAGAGAGAGACAGATGACCACGAGATGACACAAAAACACTACAAATAGACAAAACAACCATAAGAAGACACAACACAACCACAAAAAAATGCAAAATTACAACAAAGATACATAAAATGACCACAGTAAGAGTCAGGTGGCCACCAAAAGATACAAAATGACATAAAACAAGCAAAGATGCAAAAAATCTACAAAAATAGACAATACCACCACACAAAGCTGCAAAATGAACATAAGGATACAACATGGTGTCATAAAGACACAAAATCACAGTAAAAAGACACAAAATTACCATGAAAGAACAAAACCAACCATTAAAAAGATGCAAAACAATTACAAACACACACAAAGTAACCATGAGACAGGCAACAAGTAAAAGACACAACAAAAAAACACAAACCAACCACAAAAGAAATGCAAAAAGACCACAGCGAAAGAACAGATGATGACTAAAAGACACAAATGACTACAAAAACACCTAACATGACCACACAAGAGATGCAAATTAACGACAGACAAACATTACAACCCCAAAAAGATGCAACATGACTATGAAGACATATTAACACGACCGAAACAAAAGACAGATGAACACTAAAAGACACAAAATAACTATGAAAAGATATGAAATCACCAGAAAAAGACACTCAATGACCACAAAAAGGCACTCAATGACCACGCAAAGACACTCAATGACCACACAAAGACACTCAGTGACTACCATAATACACAAAAAGATTACAGAGAGAGACAATTAATGACGATGTTACACTAAATGACTACAAACAACCATATAAAGGCATAATACAACCACAAAAAGATACAAAATGGCCACAAAGAGAGACAGCCAACCACTAAAAGAAGCAAAACAAGAAAATTTACAGTTTTTTTTTACATCTTAGAGAGAAAAGTAGAATGCAGTAGAAGGCAAATAGATTTCTTCAAAATGTTTAACCTTCATCCAAGAGATTTCCTCAGTTATAACTGCCTGGTGGGGACTCCCAGGTTTGTATACTCACCCCCAACTCACATGGTCCAAGGTTCAATGAGACTCACGTGACTCCAGGTGTGAATAGTGGTAAAACTGCCTGGGGAGGGATTGAAGGATGCATTTTAACCACATTTATAGTTGTGCAGTAGTTATTCTCATCTTGATAAAACTGCCTGGGGAGGGAACTCAGAACTCCATATAAAATATATTTGTAGTGGTATAGTAGTTATTGTCAATGTGCTAAATCTGCTGGGGGAGGGATCACAGGACTGTATTTTAAGCACATTTATAGTAGTTATTCTTGTTGTGGTAAAACTTCCTGGGGAAGGATTGAAGGATGCATTTTAACTACATTTGTAGTGGTGTAGTAGTTACTCTCAATATGATAAAACTTCTGGGGATGGATCCCAGGTCTGTATTTTAAGTAGATTTTCTAGTGGTGTCACTGTTATTCTTAATGTGGTGAAACTACCTAGGGAGGGATCTCAGGGCTACATTGTAACTACATTTTAAACTGGTGTCATAGTTATTCTCATCTTGATGAAAATGCCTGAGGAGGGATCTCAGAGCTCCATATTAAATATATTTATAGTGGTGTAGTAGCTATTGTCAACGTGGCAAAACTGCCTGGGGAGGGATCAGAGGATGCATTTTAACTACATTTATCGTGGTGTAGTAGTTATTTTCAGTGGGGTTAAACTGCGAGGGGAGGGAACTCAGAACGGCATCATACATGTCTAAATAGTGGTGTTGAATTTATTCTCACCTTCAGCTCACACGTCTCAGTGTGGTAAAACTGCCTGGTGAGGGATCTCAGGGCCACATTTTAAGTACAGTATTATGAGAAAGTATGTTCATAATTGACTTTTTTGAGGTTAGAGTGTAAGAGAGTTGGTTTAATTGTAGAAATGATTCTAAAGTAGTAAGACGTTGACATTGACTCTACAGGAATCAACAGATTTACTCTACTGTTAAAATACTCTCTACTTTAGCTGAAATCTTCCACATAGAGTCGTTTTACAAGCAAAGTACCATCGCAGCTCATTTACTTTCTGCCTCCAACCTGTATTCTCTTAAAGCCGGTTGGTCAGGTGAGAGGAAAAATGGAAAAGAGAAAAGACTTTTCCACAATGAAGCTTCCATATTGTCTGTAAATGGCTCACTCTGGTTTTGTGGTATTTTGAGGCCGGTGGCGTCGACAGTTAAAAGCAAGAAAGCTACCCAGAAATCTGTGCTGCTGCTGCTGCAGGCTTACTGGTGGTAAAGAACCACTAAGTGATGCTGTTAAAGCCTTCGTACACTGATCTTGGATGGCTTTAAAGAGCAAAGGTTGATGTGAAAGAGTTATTTTCCGTTTTTTTGAAGCCAAGGATTGTTATTTGCAAAGAGAACGTTGGTTCAAGGTTGGGTCTTGTTGTATGTTAGGTTTAGAAAAGATGGAAAAGTGAGGACTTGATGGACTTTTAGTCAGAAAACTGCTTGATGTCAGAGTAATTTACTGAGGATAATAATGGATCTTAACACACTGCAGCTATTTAACCAACAGCTTATTCCAGATGTAGTTTGCAGCACTTTGATCCCTTCTATTCAGAGGATTCCTGTGTTTTGATTGGCTCTGGTTTTCAAAGGTCAACATTCTCTAAAATCCAACTTTTATCCACCGTCCGTGAGGAAAATGAGGAAGGTTTTCATTAAGTGTTTGCTCAGGAGGGTCGACTGCAGGTTAACTTGTCAACTTTACAACCAACGGGGAAAATTCTCCACAAACTCTCAAACTGCAGGTTTCAGCGAAATAATATAGAAACGTCTATAAAGGAAAGGAAATGCAACAAAGACAGCGAAACAACTCAGAACTGAGGGAAAACAGGTGGTTTTTGCTTAGTCAAAACACATCTATGGATGCAGCACGTTTCCAAAAAAAAGGAATTTAAACTTCTTTAAAAGATGTACCAAAATCCTTTCCAGATAAAAAAAAAAAAAAAAGAAAATATGATTGGCGAAATAACAAGTCTAAATGGGGATAAGACCCTCTAGTGTTGTTTATGGTGTGATTTTACCTCAATAATTTACATAATAGATGTTTAAAAGGTTTTAACTGTTAAAATAATAGAAAATGAACAGTTAACAGAACAAAGTTATTTGGACGCCCGATTTTTAGACTTAATATTCAGGTTTTTGACATATTGTTGCTTTAATATTCAGGTTTTTGATGTTTTGATGCTTTAATATTCAGGTTTTTGATGTTTTGGTGCTTCAAAATTAAGCTTTAAAAGTGCAAGTTAATATGTTGGTGCTTTAGAGACAAACAACATCTGATTCTCTGACTGTGGAATCTGAAGGCTAAAGTCCTTTCAAGATTTCTGCACTGTAATTACATCCATTAATATCGATCTCTCAGTGTCACAGAAGAAAAGAAAGACGGCGCTATAAATCAAATAATACCCCAGCGTTAAATAATGTTTACTTTTCCAGGTACTATCACAGGCTTTCAGGAGTTTTGAACTGTTTAAAGGTCTGATACTTGCAAACTGCACTGATCCATCAGCAGTACACGGAAGTTCTTGTTATTAAGGCTGGCATTAAAGGCAAATGTCAGTGGGATTATAGCCCCAAAGCTCCGATCCTGACTCAACGTGGCAATTAAGATAAAAATGCATGTACTTTTAATGTTCCAGTGAGGTGTAAATTTCAGTTTGCCCAGTTTCATCAGTCTCTCTGCGCCTCATTATGTTCTCTGTGATTCATGGAGATTGACTGCGGCACAAAGACACAGTTCTCCCTGCAGTATGTAGGCCGTGAGAGTGGAACTGGGAAGATACAAGCATCGCACAGCAGGCTGTGTGGTTTATACAACAAAAGTCTAGAATGTAGAACCCTTAATGGCAGCGGAGATAAAGGAACACTCCGCCAAAAACTTGTTTGACGGCTTTTAGACACCACACTTAGAACAGACGTCTACAGTAAACCAGTTCAGGAGCAGAAATCTGACTAATCTTTAATGAAACCAACAGAAATGCAGTTTCACAGTGGAAAAAAATCCTAAAAAATGTAAAGTATAAGCTTCTCAAACAGCTGCTGTTCAGTCAATGTTCCAAGAAAAGCAGTTTTCAATCTGATATGAAGTAAAGTCAACACAACAGTCACCAATATTGATTCTGATTTTTAGTATTTCAAACACCTGTTCTAGGATTGTGTTAGAGAGAATATGGATTATGGATTTTGATTCTTCAGTCAGCTTAGCTTGAAAAACAAACAGGCAAAGCTTTATATGTTGGTGCAGTTAATATGCAGGATGTATTTTTGTACTTTTATTATTCAGGGTTTTGACATTTTGGTGCTGTAATATTCAGACTTTTGGCATCTTAGTGCTTTAATATGCATGTTTTTAATGTTTTGGTGCTCTAATATTGAGGTTTTTTGATGGTCTTTGATTTAATAGCCAGTTTTTTTTTTTACATTTGGGTGTGTTAAAATTGAGATTTTTGGCATTTTGGTGCTATAATATTCAGGTTTTTTTGATGTTCTTTTGAGTTAATAGCCAGGTTTTTCACATTTGAGTGCCTTAATATTCCGATTGTTGGCATTTTGGTGATGCAATATTAGGATTTTTGGCATCTTGGTTCTTTAATATGCATGTTTTTGATGCTTTGGTGCACTAATATTTAGATTTTTTGATGTTGTTTTGAGTCAATATCCAGGTTTTTGGCATTTTTGTACATTAACATTCAGGTTTTGGGCATTTTGTTGCTTTAATATGCAGGTTTTTGATGCTTTGGTGCACTAATATACAGGTTTTTAACATTTGGGTGCATTAATATTCAGATTTTTTTGACATCTTGGTGCTTTAATATGCATGTTTTTGATGTTTTGGTGAACCGATATTCAATAATAACTAACTAATATTAGGGTGCCTGGAGAGAGTGTCATTACATTTGGCACAAGTGTTCCTGTGAACTGATTAGTTTTTAATAGCTGAACTCAACAATTCGTACCCTAATTTTGACATTTGACATCCAAAAAGTCAGACATGGATGTGAACATCAAACTCGGGTGGTGCTTCTAGTTTTTTGGTTTATTTACCAGTCCTATTGATACTGTATGATACTTAAAGCAGTACTGGACGTATTGACACTTTACATGTCGAGCCACAGATTGAAACAAAATACTCTCAAAGAGGAGAATGTGATGATGCTGCAGAAGCTGGTTGATAACTTTCCATCCATCATGTCTTTACCGTGAAACTTGGTTTGACGTTCCACCACAAAGTTCCAAACTTCTCAGAGCCACCTTTCTAGTGCACTGGAGATCAGTGTTTGATTTTCAAAGTCAGGATTTTGGTGGAGTTTTCCTTTAACGGTCCAGCGAGCAAGACAAAGGGGGAAGGAGATGAAAAGAGATATGCACATAGAGACACTGAGACAGCCGACGGATCAGACTCAGACTGATAGCGATCCTTAGTAAAGGAGAAAGATTGCAAAACTACGAGAAATCAAACCCAACGAGAGCCTAACGGAGAGAGATTAAAGGAGAGATTGAGAGTGAAAGAGTTATCCACGAGCTGTATATCCAGGTCACTTCAAAAGTGCTAAGAAAACCCAGAAGCAAAGTCCCGTCCTGGGCAGGCGGCCAAGTCTGACCTGCCCCTCCACTCCTTCCATTAACACCCCTTCACAAAGCAAAAAAAAAAAAAAAAAAACCTGCAGGAGATTTAGAGCAACTGCAGAAAGTGTATATTAAACACTGGCAGCTTAAATACAGCTCCCCATTAACACCTCAGAAAGGGTTAATGGGGAGTCACCAATAACTGAGTGGCCTAATTTTTTCTTGTTCCCGAGTTATCAGTCATTGTTCCCATCAAAGGTTTATGGGCCCCAGGAGGGGACGGCACGAAGAAGTCAAAGCAAATGGAAGTCGGGAGATGAATGCGAACTGCAGTTGAGTTGTAGAAACAGAAAGAGGAGGAAGGAAGAAGACCAGAAACAAACATATGGATCTGCTTTTATGCTGTCAGTTCCCGTCAAAGGGGCAGGAAGATGTCTTGTTGCTGCAACATGGAAAATTTCACATTTAATTTGTTGAATCATCCATATTTAATGTGCGCAGCATAAATTAGTCTTTTGTTACTGAATAATTCACCAATCGGCTTCTGCGTGTGAGGCCTTGAGGAACAGATGAAAAATCTCCTCTGGTGGATTTTAATTGTTTTAGTGGAAGATATTGGATGGCTCAGTCTGGAAAGTTAAATGCTTTTCCCCTGTTTGACCACCGAACACCATCTGGGACTGTCGCCTGCTGAACTTTTCCAACATCGTAAGATATCATTGTCACCTCATGCAACTATTGTGCCACAGAGTTCTTTCTGAACTCCCTTTTTTCATTCTTCAGAAACTTCTTGTCACTTTTTTGTGTGTACATCGATGAGCCAAAACATTAAGACCACTAACAGCAATTGTGCCTTAACATTAGCCAAGCAATTATTATTTTTATAATTTACCAGTCAACACAGTCTGGTTTAGAATTGACCAGACGCCATGTGGGAGACTCTAAAGGCAACTGAAAACAAAGTTATTTGGTCTAATGAGACCAGAATTTTTGTCCATCAGACTATGTTTGGTGGACGCCGAACACTGCACACCATCCCCACGGTGACACACAGTGGTGGAAGCATCATGACGTGAAGCATGGAGGTGGCAGCATCATGATGTGAAGCATGGAGGTGGCAGCATCATGACGTGAAGCATGGTGGTGGCACCATCATGGCATGAAGCATGGTGGTGGCAGCATCATGATGTGAAGCATGGAGGTGGCAGCATCATGATGTGATGCATGGTGGTGCAGCATCATGATGTGAAGCATGGTGGTGGCAGCATCATGACGTGAAGCATGGTGGTGGCACCATCATGGCGTGAAGCATGGAGGTGGCAGCATCATGATGTGAAGCATGGAGGTGGCAGCATCATGATGTGAAGCATGGTGGTGGCACCATCATGATGTGAAGTATGGAGGTGGCAGCATCATCATGTGAAGCATTGAGGTGGCAGCATCATGATGTGAAGTATGGAGGTGGCAGCATCATCATGTGAAGCATGGAGGTGGCAGCATCATGATGTGAAGCATGGTGGTGGCACCATCATGATGTGAAGTATGGAGGTGGCAGCATCATGATGTGAAGCATGGAGGTGGCACCATCATGGCATGAAGCATGGTGATGGCAGCATCATTCTTGTTAAGAAAGTCATTTAAATTGAAAAGCAACAAAAGGGAAAAACTTAAAAGGGTTGTGAGTACTTTTCTAGGTGCTGTATATGAAGAATAACACATAGAATCGCCTCTCAAACCTAGAATTATCCTTACATTCTAAGCATTTAAGCACTAACAATTAATTTCCACACTTTTTGAAGGTAGTGACAGATGATGACGTCCTATCAGACACGTCTTTGTATCTTTTTATTGAAACTGTTGCTACAAACCCCCTAAATTCAAAGAAAAGATTCCAGTCGAGCCCTCAGTGTCTTCAATAGTAGCTGTTGCTCTGCTTTCATTGGAGACTTCTCTGCCTCCCTCAAGTTAAAGAGGTATTAAGTAATTTAGTGTCTAGACAGGGAGTGTTTCTTCCAATACAGCGTGAGTTTTTGCAGCCAGAAATCACAGCAGTTGAAGAAATAGTTGTTTAGTCACTGGTATTGATCTGCAAACCCTATCAACCCTCAGCAGATGGGGATTTTGTGCCGAGGGGCAGTAAAGAAAAAAAAGGCGCTTATTGCTCCTTTAAAGCAGAGCAGAATAAGGTTGAAGTAATAAAGTCGGCGGGTGGGAACGTGGAGAGACGGACGGACAGGTAATCGGACACTTGGGTTAGAGGACGGTTCAGACAGCCGAGCAGACAGTTGCATTACTGCAGAGACAAACAGTCGGACGGTGTAATCGGCAGACCGACATCCAATCACACAGCCCTTCAGGAAGGGACGCTTAATCACGCAGGGATTTCCTGAGCGGACGAACAGGACGGCGCGGTCAGAACGCCGTGTCTACAGAAGCTTGTATCCTCCAGTGGATCGCAGCGTTTTGGGCGGAGACTTTCTGCAGTCACGCTACAACTAAGACTCTGAGGTGTTTCCACAGGAGGCCCTGAAGGACTGCAGGTCCAGAAACACATACTTACACTGTTATGTGTCTTATTTTAATCACAGCAGCACTATTCTTAGTACATATCTTAAGTATTTATAGGTATTCATGAAGACAATACTAGTGGAAATACACAGATTGTGTCATCTGATGTTTGTGTGTGTGTGCAGGGAGGGGAGTTAAGGATGCTGCAATTATTTATATTGTGCCTAAGAAAGAAGTTGGCGACCCGCAATGGAAGTTTTCCCCTTTTTTGCTTTTCAACACTGGATCATGGTCCATTTCATCTGGATTTTTTGACAGGAATTGACCCAAAAAAGACTCTTTCATGTCATAGTGACAATAGATTTCTCCAGAGTGGTGTCAATTCATTAAAAAATAGAAAGTTTAAGTGTCTCGCCTTATTCAAAGCAAATGCAGCCAGTTGGTGACAGAAGTCAGACAGTTTTTGAGGTCAGTGAACGTGTTTCAGTGATTGTAGTATAAAGACTCCTGTATCTGGAAGGTCCAGTCTCTGGTGGATCAGTACTCCAGGATAGAAGTACACCATGAAGACTAAAGAACACTCCAAGAAACTCTGAGAAAAGGTTGTTGAAAAGTACAAGTCAAGGGATGATGCAAGAAAATTTCCAAATCATTAATATCACTATGAGTGACTGCAAGAAACAGATGAGCGAGGGAGGCCACCAAGACAACTATGATTCCTCTGATGGAGTTCCAAGCTTCACTGACTGAGATGAGAGAGACTGTTCATACAACTGTTGTCTGTTCTTCACCAGTCAAAGCTTTATGGGAGACAAAGACTCTGTTGAAAAAAAAACTTGTATAAAATCTGGACTAGAGTTCACCAGAAGACATGTGGAGACTCTAAAGTCAACTGGAAGAAGGTTCTTTGGTCTGAGGAAACCAAAGTGGAGCTTTTTGAACATCAGGCTAGATGTTATGTTTGGCGGACAACAAATACTGTACATCATCACAACCACAGCATCCCCACCGTGAAGCAGTGATGGCAGCATCATGATGTGAAGTATGGAGGTGGCACCATCATAGCACGAAGCATGGTGGTGGCAGCATCATGACATGAAGCATAGTGGTGGCAGCATCATGATATGAAGCATGGTGGTGGCAGCATCATGATATGAAGCATGGTGGTGGCAGCATCATAACATGAAGCATGGTGGTGGCAGCATCATAACATGAAGCATGGTGGTGGTAGCATCATGACATGAAGCACGGTAGTGGCAGCATCATGACATGAAGCATGGTGGTGGCAGCATCATGACATGAAGCATAGTGGTGGCAGCATCATGATGTGAAGCACGGTGGTGGCAGCATCATGATGTAAGGCATGGTGGTGGCAGCATCATGACATGAAGCATGGTGGTGGCAGCATCATGACATGAAGCATGGTGGTGGCAGCATCATGACATGAAGCATGGTGGTGGCAGCATCATGACGTGAAGCATGGTGGTGGCAGCATCATGATGTGAAGCATGGTGGTGGCAGTATCATGATGTGAGGATTCTTGGCTTGTCAACAAAGTAAAATTACATGATTCACCATGATTGAATGTTGGAATACAATAAAAGGGGAAAACTTGAGAGGGTTGTGGTTACTTTTATAGGCAATGTGTATGAAGAATAAAATTGGGAATTACTTTTCAATCAAATTTTTTATTAGCTCTTTACTTTTGTTTTATGGCACATTTATGGTATAGTTGTGAAGATAGTGGAATATTCACCTCATGAAAAAGCCAGATACTTTTCTCACAAATTAGTGGAGACAGGAGAGTGAATATTGGACTTAGCATAAGGTTAAGGGTAATTCTGGTTTATGGAACGGACCGTGGATCTCCTACATGTTTGTCTACCGGCTTGTTTCCATGTGCGGAGCTGTGGATAGCTTTTTAGTGTGTGTTGGTGCTGCAAAGGTCAGAATAAATCACAGAACATTAGTTCTTCCTTGTCGTGACAGCTTTTAGTGGCGCATGGAGATGTCGGTCATTTCTTCCAGTTGACGTTGGGGAGGTGAAACTCCTCCAGGTTGTTTGTCAGAGCTGCAGATTCATTGGTTTTAGTTTCACAGCTGGGATTCATCTAATCCACGGAAGCACGAAGGTTTTCCCATCAACACTCTTTGCAGCAATTTGTAGCTCACCAAAGTCCGAAACTCATCTTCCATTTGATTCAGCTACTCGTCTTTGGACTTCCAATGAATAAGGCCACACATCAAACTAAAATAACCTGTGACCTGGAAAATGTCTAATTTAAGTTAAAAAATGTCATTTTTTTAAAACTACTGGGAGCTTTTGTGCATCTTCAACAAAGACGGAGAGAGCAAAGTTAGCATGACCCATAAAATCAACATAGAATTACCCACAATTATCCATTAAGCAGATCTCTATATTTCCATTCCACTCTTCACACCCATCGGTGAATATTTTCCATCACCTGCTAGTTTCTCTACAGTCCTGAAACCCTGCACTCTGTAGTGGGTGGCCCACCTCAGAACAAACCTGTGTTTATTCTCAGACTTTCTAAAGGTCACTGTTATTGAAGTTGCTCTCTCATCACATTTCCAAGGAAACACTCAGCTGCCATAAATGGAAATGAGACTTCCAGACGGGTTCTGAATGCCGGTTTGATGATCATTTTCTCGTCGGATAATGACTTCCAGAGAACTGAGTGTTGATATGACACAAACACAATACATGCAAACACACCTGCACAAAGGCAAGACACGCACAAACACCAGCACAGAAATCAGAAACACTCAGAGCAGAGAGGAAATCCCCCCTCTTGGCTCATCTTGGCTCCACTCAGGAGATTATTCTGGGGTTTTACATCCTGTAGAAACACTGGGAATAACTAGAGGAACCAGCTAAATGCCAGTAACCAGGTTTGTAATGGAAACTTCCACATTCATGTAGATTGATTTTAATATTAAATGAGCTCAGCATCAGCTTTATTGTCACTGCACAACTTAAGTACAATGAACATGAAATGCAATCAGATGAATAACCAGATAAGATAAATGTATAATAAATATTACAGGTTAGGATGTTCAATAGAAGATACACAACAACAAAACCAGGAACCGATATATACAACATTTTTCTAAGTGCCCAAATGTTAGCTCTACCAACTATATATAACTACAATAATTAATTTTTACAACCTCTATAAATACAGTGTCTTTACTCTGCACATCAACTCTGCAAAGATGTTTCACCATGCTGAATGTATCTTCCAACAACTTGCTCTTCTGTTCTCTGCACAATGGTGGTGGCACCATCATGACGTGAAGCATGGTGGTGGCAGCATCATGACGTGAAGCACGGTGGTGGAAGCATCATGATGTGTAGCATGGTGGTGGCAGCATCATGACGTGAAGCATGGTGGTGGCAGCATCATGATGTGAAACATGGTGGTGGCAGCATAATTGTGAAACACAGTGGTGGCGGCATCATGATGTGAAGTATGATAAAGTCAGATATCAGGAGAGAGGACACTTTATTTTTGGATACGTTTTAGATGAGACACTTACGATAAAGTGATTTTGATGAAATATCACTGCTTTAAGCTTAGATTTGGTTTATTTCCCTCCAACGGAAGCATTCGTCTCACCTGATTAGTTTAAGAACTTTTGGAGTTGAAGCTGATAATCCAGCATTATATTTTTCATCTCTGAAAAACCTTTTAATTTGGGTGATTTTTTTTGACAGATGACACCCTTTTAAACCTGACAGTGGGTTTTGGGATTTGAAGGGCACTTTGATTAGTTGGTTATTGTTAGAAATAGGGAATTCGTCATGACAAATATGCACTTTTGTTTTGACTTTATGACAAGGACTTGAAATTAAACTTGTATTAGATTTTTAGAACCAACATGGACCATTTCAGGACCAGTTTATTTACCTTTTGCAGTGTAAATTTGGAACTTAATGCTCAGTTTATTGCACTGAGATTCATTTCTGCTGAAATGAGAGTTTAACACACCTCTCCTCCCCTGCTGGAGGCTGATGGCAGAAACTACAGAGGATGATGGCACTACTTCCTCCACTTTGTCTCCAGCCGGTTCACTGTTCTTCCCTGAACTCTTGCATTTTTCATAACTTAGCATCTCGTTGATGTGGCAGTTCATGTTCAGAGGCATCCTGAGGGCTTAAAGTTTAAAATCACAGCAGCTGTAAATATTTCATTTTAGAAATAGGCGGCCGCTGAATCAGGACAGTGGGTGGCTTTTAAAGAGTTGTGTGAGGACAATATCTCCCATATGGAATCTGTCCGTCTCGTGAACCATACTGGACGACCGTTTCATGCCGGGGCATTTGAGGTTGGGTTTGTTGTGGGCATGGTGTTCCAGCTGAAGGTGTTGATGGACTCTGGGCAGTGGAGGTGGTAAAGCTGGTGTTGGGGTGGGATTTCCTGACGGGAACATTCAGTTCTCTGACAGTGACCAGTGCGACCTTTGGCACCGGACACAAGTTTCCATTCATGGTGCTGAACTCAACAACAAGCAGCCACTTATTTATTTATAGTGTACCGATGCACTTTCACATTCACATCTGTTTATTGTCTTATAGCTTACCTGAGCATAAAGGTAATTATTAACTTAACAGCACAGCATGGGTAACAACACTGTTTTACTTAATAATATATGAGACGAGAGATGCCCCTGATCCAATCTGAGACATTTAATATTTATTAGTCTTATAATAATAAATATTTCATTTAGGTATTTCAAACTTGAGTAAAAAAAAATATCATGAAAAATTCCATAAAAATACAATTTATCATTGGTTTGAAATTCAAACCCTACATTGTGAAAATATTTTTTAAAAATGTCAAATGATGAAACACTGTAATGTTCAAAAACTTTGAAAAGGAAGTGAAAATAATGGAACATACTTGGAAAAATAACAATATTAACAAATTTACATACACTATCATTCAAAAGTTTGGCATTACCCAGACAAATTCATGTTTTCCATGAAAACTCACACTTTTATCCATGTGCTAACATAACTGCACAATTGTTTTCTAATCATCAATTAGCCTTTCAACACCATTAGCTAACACAATGTAGCATTAGAACACAGAAGTGATGGTTGCTGGAAATGTTCCTCTGTACCTCTATGGAGATATTCCATTAAAAATCAGCTGTTTCCAGCTACAATAGTCATTTACCACACTGACAATGTCTGTCCTGTATTTCTGATTCACTTAATGTTATCTTCATCTTTATCTTCATCTTAAATGTAGTATTAGAAGATAAATGTAGTCATAGAGGGTAAATGTAGTGTTAGAGGGTAAATGTAGTGATAGAGGGTAAATGTAGTGATAGAGGGTAAATGTAGTGATAGATGGTAAATGTAGTGATAGAGAGTAAATATAGTGATAGAGGGTAAATGTAGTGATACAGGGTAAATGTAGTGATAGAGGGTAAATGTAGTGTTAGAGGGTAAATGTAGTCATAGGGGGTAAATGTAGCGTTAGAGGGTAAATGTAGTGATAGAGGGTAAATGTAGTGTTAGAGGGTAAATGTAGTCATAGAGGGTAAATGTAGTATTAGAAGTATACAGTTACTTTCTGTTGTATCCTAATCACGTAACACTGTTCCATATATTCAGTTACTCCCCAGGCCTTGTAATAACAACACAGGTGCAGCTAATGACATCAACAGATGCACAGGTGTACCTGATGATAACGCAGGTGTAGCTAATGTATTAGCCTGAGTGCATCAATTACATCTGTGAAGCAGCCATGGAAGTCATGGCAGCATCCCTACATGATATATTTAGTTAAATAATCACCAGAGTCCACTTGTATCCTCCACCACAGCACCAGAGAACTCCTCTTTCCCTTTAAAACTTTATACAACTGCACTGGCTGCATTTGGTATTGGTTTCACTCATTATTTCTTTTACTTTACAGTATTTAAGAAGTTCCCCATCGCAGCCTTCAAAAGACAAGCTTTATACCAGATTAAATTACCTTTTATGGAGGGATTGTACATTTTTTCTTCAGTGGAAGTCAGAGTTGTGAAAAAACAAAACAAGAAAACCATAATGCTAATATTCTGGCATTTGGGACGCCAAAAAATACTGTAAAATAACAGAAAATAATCAGTGTATAAATACAGTAAATTCCCCTGATTTAAATATATTTAGTAGCCTTAATATTGCATTACATTATGTGTAAAAAACATTGAGACATTTTTAAAAAATGGTCAAAATTTAAAATTTTTGGCAAGGAAAATAGAAATTATAAGGCTGCAGTTTTATGGAATTTACAATTACACATGCAATTTAATTTTTTGTTTTTGTAAATTCACAAATATGTCTTTCAAACTATGGGCAACATCTGTAAAATAAAACAAAAAAAATCCATATTTTTTTTGTTGTTATTGTTGCCAAACTGTCTCCTTACACCGTATAGAAAATAATAAAAATTATTATAATAAATCTGCCAGCAAAATGTGCCAGAAAAAATACACTAAAATTACAGAATGCTGCTATGTTTAAAAATACAATAATAAACAATAATAATAACTAAAGCATAAAAATAAGAAAAACAAGTGAAAAAAATGTAATTGCTGGGAAATATTTCTATTTTAATTAAAGTATATGTATATATATTTTTAAAAGTATACACACAACAACAGGTGCACTGTACCGTATGTCCAAGACAATAAAAAAGTTTTTTCTTAAACCATACAATGACAGAACCTTTATAACTTAATTGGGCAAGTTAGTAGATTGATAACAAATGAAATGTCGATGTTACTGCAAAAAAACAAAAAAAAAACTAATATGTGTGTCTGTTATCTAACACAGAGATTCTAAAAGTGTGTTTAAACTGTATATTAAAACATTGCAAAGACATAAATCTCACAAACATACAGCGGGTGTGGTCGGTAGATTGATCTGCTGCAGTAAATACCAAAGCCTTGATGCTAATTCGACTCTTTGTGTTCATGGTGAGGTTTTGAGAGCAGAAATTGGCCTCAGCAGCTCCGTGTTTAGCTCCTTTAGCTCCACGCTTGGACTTCTGTCAGAGGAGGAAGTCAGACCGGCAGCGGCCAACTGTCACACTCGGTGTTTAGAGGAATGTTGGAACAATGATGCTGCTGAAAGCCTGGTAATAACATCTCTGAACACTTTGCCAGGGGCTCTGCTGACCCCTGGCACCAGCCCCGGGTTTCATCCACTGGCCAGAACAAAACAACAGAGAACACTTTATTTATAGCGGTGAGTCAACAAGTACAGTTGGACGGGTCAGTCGAGGGCCGTCCAAGAGAGATAAGTCCCCCGCTGAGCTCCGTTCAGCTCATCTGACAGACTTTCTGTTTGTTTTCTAGCAGCTTTTCCACTTTGGAGCTGAAAGTAAGTGGACGCTGCACTCATAAATGCTGTTTAAAGCTAAAATCAGCACAGTTAGAGTACAGTTCTGTCCTCTAACACACTCCTCTACAGCTGACAATTCATCAGAAACAAACCCCAGCTGACAGCACGCTAATGTCCAGGCTTTAGCGTGGAAACTATGGATGAACTTCAGAAGATGATGACAAGATGGCAAAGACAAAAGGCATCCGTCAAGTCAACCCTCTGTTAACAGCCATTTGTGCTTGTTGTATCAGCAGCAGTGGAAACAGAGCTGGAGGGTTATTTAGTGACAAACAGCTTTAGTTTATCAGCTAACTGGACGCCAGTTGGTGCTTCAAACATCACTCTCTGTTCTGGATTTTTTGTTATATTCCTCCTAATTTAGAATATCTTATTTGATATACACTGGAGTCCATTGGTACCGCGAACAGTGCTGCTAACCTGCATGCAGACAGGGAGGAAATGAAGAAATGAAAATGACATTTTAAAGTGTCAATTATGACTTAGATGACAAAATAATTTCAAGAGGGATTTTTGTTGTTTTACAATGGTAACGAACTATTGTTGACCATTTATTTCTAATATTTACATGCTTAAAGATGCAATATGCAATTTTTTTTGACATAAATAAAACATTAACATTGCAGCAAACAACTCTTTGATATGTAGAGAAACATTGGAGTAATGGCATCACTCTGTGTTGTAACTGTAGCTTCTTTGTTCTATGTTATGGCAGATTCAGCTGTACATGAATGTTAGTGCACATCAAACTTGGCAGACAATAATAATTAGAATAAGAAAAGCACTCAGAGTCTAAAACGACTGAGCCAAAGCTGCTCAGTCGTTTTATGATTTCCGACGACTGAAATCTTGAAAAAAATTGTGGCAGAAACCAAGGCACCATAGAATGTGTCCATTAAATATAGATGAACCCACAAACAAAATGACGTTGCGCTGAGCACAGGCGTGTCATTCATGTGTACGTTATGTACGGATACTGAATCACGTGACCTAAATATATAGCGGCCGATGGGAATTGATGGGATTCAGAAACACCCCCACAATTTAATCAGTTGTTCCTTCTATCATTTCCATCAGTCCGTTTTTGAGTAATGTTGCAAACAGACAGACAAACAGACGGACAAAAGTACGCCAATCATCACATAACTCTGTCACTCCTTGGTGGAGTAATAATGTCACATCGTAGCTCGCAGAACTATGAAAAAAGAGGAAGGTACATCATTTAACATAGCCAAAAAAGTAACGTATTAAGCAAAGTGAGTAAACGTAAACACTAGAGGGGTTGTTATCCAATGTTATCAGAACTGATGGAGACATTTTTTTGCTGATCTGTACCGATACAAACATAAGCCAAATTCTTTATTTACATTTAGCATATTTGTGATCAACAGATACATGATATGGGCTGCAAGAAACATTTGTCTCTTGATATATAAAATTACTGTTGTAGTTAGTTCTGTCTTAAATACTTGAACTCTCGCCTGTGGTCATTAAGCATCACAGAAGTCTTTGTCATGGTGCCCATTGCTAGCAAACCACCACAATGCTCTCTGCCTGCCAAAATGAACTGTAGTCTGAGTGACACCTCCTCTGGTCTCTACAGTATTAAACAGTAAGAAGCTCCATCTGGTGGAACAACCAGGTACTACAGCTGATCTACAATACTTTAAAAGTGTATTATCTCGGGAAATGGTGTCAGATTGGCAGTGGGCAGATAGTAAATATTAAATTGAAGCTGCGGAACCACACAGTAACTTTATCCATGAAGAACTTATAAATAAAATTATAATTTTATTTTGCATTACTGTTCAAAAGTTTGGGGTCACTTAGAAATGTCCTTATTTTTGAAAGAAAAGCATTTATTTTTCAGTGAAGACAACATTAAATGAATGATAAATCCAGTGTAGACATTGTTAATGTGGTAAATGACTATTGTAGCTGGAAACAGCTGATTTTTAATGGAATATCTCCATAGAGGTACAGAGGAACATTTCCAGCAACCATCACTCCTGTGTTCTAATGCTACATTGTGTTAGCTAATGGTGTTGAAAGGCTCATTGATGATTAGAAAACTCTTGTGCAGTTATGTTAGCACAGGGCGAAGTGTGAGTTTTCCTGGAAAACTTGAAATTGTCTGGGCGACCCCAAACTTTTGAACGGTAGTGTACATAATTGTATTATACTGGGTTTTTAAAGTACTTTGACAGACGAAGCAGGATGCCCAGAAGGGAACATTACAATTACAAGAAAGTTAAAACACAATGACAATAGGCACAAAAATGCAATATGTCGGTATAATAGTCATTTAAAGCAACAACTGCTGAGTGTTTTCCAGTAGAGAAATAAGACTGGATTTATTAATTCACCTCAGAACTTAAAATATTAAGATTAACACCCACTGACATAGCGAAAAGCCTGAGCAAAAAAATGCAAAATTACTGAAAATACATAATATTCTTTCAATATTAAAACAGTTTCTTGATTTAAAATGTAAAGTCCACTTACCTAAAATTTGCATAGCAGCACTATCTGTACTTTGCTGTAGAACTGCAGATCACAGAAAGTACTCAGTAGGAGTCGACTGATTATTAGCTCAAACACTCCACAGTTTTTTCCATTATCTGTAGTTGTTGAGTTTTTTTAAGGGATAGGGTTCCTGAAGATATTAGTTTGTTTAAAAATGTACTTCTTTGGCTCTGATGCAGCTTCCTCAGTGGTTAGACATCACATGGAACAGCAATGAAGGACAAATGTTAAAAAGGATTTTCATTTTCACTGTGAATAAATATAAAATATCAGTTTACTGATCTTCGGGGCTGCTAATAATCTGTATTAACCCCCTGAAAAAACACAAATCAGTCAGACAGAACAGCAGCAACCTTTTCAGCTTTGGACTACAGTCACAACTGTAGATGTTTCCCCGACATTACAAACACATTGTGTGGAAACAAACTGCTGATTTACACCTTTAAAACTCCACAGCCTCCTGACAAAAGCAGTCATTTTACTCTGAACCTCTTCAGCTCTTTGCTTCTCACACTGAGCAGGTCACAGAGCAACGAAAAGATGACGTGAAAGTGGACGAAACGCAGCGAATCGCTTCTTACAACATCTTCTATTCCATGAAAGTTGACATTATGTCAGTGGCGTTTCGGTGAAAGTGGCCCCTTTCGCTTAAAGAAACAAAGACTGACTGGATGCTAGAAAAATAAAATGTGACACATCCATAGATCACCTGAAATAACGTCCACGTTTCTCAGATGTTTGCAGTTTTACACCTTTAACATTTCAAGTTTTGTCATTTAGATTGCTTCCCTCCATACACAAAATCTGAATAATCTGAACTCTTTGTGTTGGCATTTTGCAGAGAAATGAAGAGTTTTTGTGCCACAATTGTGAAATTAAATAAACTCGCTGCATTTTGTAAGAGCTGAAGGCATGCCACCGTTTCAACAATCTCTCTATGAAGACGTCAGAAAGCCTTTTTCTTGCAGTGACAAGAGGCTAAAATAAAACTCAAGGGAGATGCGAATTAAACAAATGTGACTGGTCTAAATCCGCAGACTCCTCCACACGCAGATAAGAATCATTTGGCACAAACAAGTGGCAGATTTGGAGTATGATTGGCAGAAAAACAAGGGCCCGAAAACCCTGCCAGTTTATCCAAATGTTGGTTTTAGGAGTTCTCATAAAGGCTCCCCGGATGAACGGAACGTGGACGGTCCATTAGCTCACATCACTGAGCGCTAATAAAGAGCAGCTCTAATCAGATTCCCAATAAATTGACAGTGAAAACTGTGTTTGACTTCAGATCTGTGGCTGCCGAGTCCAACAATCCTCCAAAAGAAGAAGAAACCAGGTTTTTTTTAGCAGGAATGATGGCTGTAACATTCCTGCTGTTAGGAGATTAGCTGTGATATGTAAATTAAGTCCTACATACTTGTTTAGTGGAAGGAAAACAGCATCATTCTGATTCCAAAAACCGCAGAGCAGATGTTTGTCATACTGGCAGAATTCATGAGTCAGATTTCTGTATTTACTCGGCCTGTTTCTCTGGAAGAGGCAGCTTTAGACATAAAGTGTGATTTCCAACACTTAGTTTCAGAGAAATACGCTACTGTTAGACCCGAAAAAGACTCAAAGGATTTCTTAAAAATGTCACCCCATTGTGTCTCCGCCGGACAGAGAAACTGTGAGTCAGTATTTGGTTGAATTCTATCAGAATAATGATGTTTCATAAATTATTATTATCTAACCATGATGAAGTTGATTTTTGATTAAGTTCAGGAAACAAATACTGCAGGAAAATGTTAGAAAATTTGATTTTAGGTCGCTTTTTTAAAATTTTCTCTCCTTTTAATATGTAATAATTTTTAAGATTTTTTTTTCCCCTAATTTTATTTTTTTATTTGTTACTCTGCCAAAGAACGCGGTGGAGTTATGTGACGATCGGCGTACATGTGTCTGTCCATCTCTCTGTCAGCAACGTTACTCAAAAACAGACTAACGGATTTGGATGAAATTTTCAGGGAAGGTCAGAAATGACACAAGGACCAAGTGATCAGATTTTGGTAGTGATGCAGCTTATAGTCTGTATCCACGGATTTGTTAAAGATTTCAGTATCGTTGCGAGATAGTGGCACAGCGTCACTGTCACCATGACAACAAGTGAACACTGTGTCAGCTGCTTGCTGATGATCATATGATTCAGATCCTACTACAAATCTACCGCTGCGGACTTATCAGGCGTTATCCGTTGGAAATGATAGAAGGAACAATTGATTAAATTGTGGGGGTGTTTCTGAGTCCCATCAATTCCCGCCGCCCGCTACATATTTAGGTCACATGATTCGGTATCTATACATAATGTACACATGCAGAACACACGCCTGTGCTCAGTGCAACGTGATTTTTTATGAAAGATTTCATCCGTCAGAAATTATACAAAGACTGAGCAGCCTTGGCAGAGTACTGCGCTCTCTGAGTGCTTTTCTTGTTCACGTTTAAAAAATTTAACTTGACTTAGTTGTTTGGTAAAAGTTTGTAATGTCATTTTCCAATAGCGGCCTCATTTGACTGTGACATATTTAAAGCAACAACTGCTTAAAATTGTGTGATTTACTTGAAACTTTTTTTTTATCATAAACTGTGGATATGTAAAATTCTAGCTTGATATATGCAATACTTTCCAGGATATTTTTGTTTTAAAAAATTTCTGGGGATCCACTTTCAGCATGTTTATTTTTTTTGGCATATTAACAATTTGAAGCATGTATAAACCATGATATTTCAGAAACCATTAAAGATAAAAGCCTGAAATTTTCACTGTTATTCCTCATCATGTCATCGATTCATGATCTAAGATAATGGACAAGCAAATAAAAGTAAAGTAAATAAAATATCTGATTGTGGCTGAGATGAAATATAAAAAAAAAAAATAGCCCATTGTGAAAAATCCTATTTTTGAGCACACAGTAACAAAAATATTAACAATGCAGAAGTCAACTAGTGATATTTTCTGAACCATATTTACCTGCATGTCACAGTAATGCAAAAGAAAATCATTAATACTTTTTATGTAAAATACTTGGTTGCATAAATGAAAAGAAGTTATTTTCATTGAACTTTCACAACTGATCGAGCAGGTTTGACCACTTGTACCACAAAAACAAACATATTGCTGGATAATCTGAGTAAAACAGAGTTTCAAATTGGTTAAAACAGAAAGACTGATCAATAACATGATGAGAAACAACAGTGGACATTTCAGGCATTTATCTTTATTAGTTTCTGAGATATTAACAAAAACGTGCCAAAAGTGGGTCAATGGGCAAGTTTTTACAAAATAAAATGATCTCGTAAAGTATTTGATATATGAATCTAAAATGTCGCGAATATATGTATAAATATCTGTGTTTTTTGCTATAAAAATTTCAGAAATTCGGTCAGAAATTGTTTTAAAAATGTGATGATTTGAGATGGAACAACCCAAACACTCAACGAAGTGCTGCTATTTTGGCATTAAAGGAATTAATCCAGTAAAATAGTTACTGCAGTAGATAAATAGGGCTAGTTGCTGTATACCAACTATTTTTTATTGCTAGTTTTGATGTCTAAGTAGCTTTGGGGCTGCAGAAAGCCAAATGAACGCTATCTTTTGGTGCCACACAAACACAGATGAAGTAACAGGTCTTGCAGAGTGCCATGTTAGAGGAGGGCCACAGTTCACGGCTTCCTGTCACCGCTGCATCGGAAATACCAGCACCGAAGCCTCGGAGGCTGGATTCAGATTAGACTTCGCACATTCACACTTTCTACAAGCACAAACAGTGCATTCAGAACCACCCAGAGCCAACTAGCAGCCAGCAGCAGCAGCAACAAGCAGCCGATCGAAGCTGCAAAGAGTAAACACAACCTCCCAAACTGTGGCTGCCTCAAAACCTCAAACACCACACAAAGGACGCACACATACCGCACACACAGAACCTCCCATCCGCTGGGAGTATTGTTGGATTCTTCCTCCTCTGACGCCCGACAGGCTCTAGCTTGGGAAAAGGAAATGCAGTCTTGTGTAACCTTGTACACAGCAGAGAGTGTTTGTGTTAGAGGTCGGCCTCGAACGACGCTTTAATCCTCATTTCTGCAATCGCCGTCTATTCAGATCCTCACCGAAGGCGGCCTGTGAGTTTGGACAGACTCACTTTAATACATGAATAAATACAGAAGTTGTGTGCACTTTATCAGGAACCTTCGCACAGATGCTTATCCAACGTGCCAATCACGTAGCAGCATGAATTCCTGCAGATTAAAGCAGCACGATGCTGGAGAAAACTGACAATATGAAAATATTTTAGACTTTTTCAACACATAATTTGAATCTATCAATTTAGACAGGAGTAGTCATTGTGTTGAATGATAAAAGGACAGAAAATAGAAAATCATTTAGAAATAAGCTGAAAAACACACTTTTAAACATTTCTCATTTGGCGTAGTGGTAGTAAAGGCCTCCCATGCTGTCTTTTTGCTTTGGATGTCATTCAAATGTGACTTTGCACTCATCCTACAGAGCTTTGTGCTGCTAATTTGAATGGTCAAACTTATTTTTGCCTTCAAAACACAGCTGACAGAGAACTTCATCCAATTTCATCCTATCTGTAGCTGAAATATTTCCATTTTTCTTGTCTTTTTGCCACCAAATCCTCTTTTTAAAAAATCAATGCATTCAGGAACCCTTAAATCAGAGTAGGAAATGTGCAAGTTTTCTTTTTGTACCAAGCAGATAATGTTATCTCTACAGAGCTTTCATTAGTTTATTTTGGGTTGTTGTTTCAATTTGTTTTTTGAGGAGTGAAGCCAAAGTGTCTGCCATCTTGCACTAATGGAATCATTTGCAACTGGAGTTTGCATAGTTGTGACTAGGAATTGAAATGTGGTATTTAAGAATAAAGTTTTTGCCTCCTGACCAGCCCTTGATAACAACGTACGAGCACAACCAGTCATAGGGGGAAAGTGGTTGACATGTAGTGAGCTAGCTAGCCAGCTTGCAATTTGAATACATTTTTAGCCAGAATATGATAAGCGACAGTCTAAGACAGTCAAGGTAGCGGCAGCATCTCTTCTTTTTGCAGATGACGTGGTTTTCTTAGATCCATCAAACCTTAGGTGCACTGGAGGAGGGTTTGCAGCCAAGTGTGAAGCAACCGGGATGAGAGTCAACATGGAAACCAAAGGATTGGTATCTCTGGGTTGGACTGAATTACTGCTCCATGAGTCACGACTGATCAGAAAGTAAAGCATGAGATGGATTGATAGATTGGTGAAACATCAGTAGTAATACAAGTGTTGCACCAGGTTGGCCTTTCGGAAGACAACACTCCAGACCTCACCTGTGGCCATGAGCTCTGGGTAGTGACCGAAGACATGAGATTGTATACACATGCAGGCAGCATGAGTCTCTTCCACTGGGTAGCTGGGCTCAGCCTTACAAGTGGGGTAAGGTGCTCAGACATCCAGAGGGAGGTCAGAGTAGAGGCCGCTTCTTCTTTGGGTTAAAAGGAGCCAGTTAAAGTGGTTCAGGCATTTCTTTAGGATGCCTCCTAGATGTCCTATGTTGGAGGTCTTGCTGGTAGGATTACACATGGAGATCTTGCTTAGCCTGTTACCTGACTATGGATAGGAAGCAGAAGAAGATGGAGGAATGGATGTTTAAAGGGTGTGTGCTCCCATTTAGGCTCGGCAGGAGGTGGGACTACAGGCCCTACTGGACAGATTCTGGTTGCAAATGAGGTGGATGAGGTTGTGGAACTTAAATACTATTGTAATTGTGCTGTGAAGCCAAAATGATGAACCAAAAGACCTTAAAATCTCGATTGAATCTCTACATCTGACTACTTCTTGGTTTGCTGAGAAGGTTAAGAGCAGTCTCTTTAACAAAGATCTCTAAGTACAGCCACATGTTCAACCATTTCAGACTTTATCAGCCCTTTAAATATAGCTATCATTGCCATACATGTGGGTTGGTAGGGACCTTCACTTTCTAGTAGCCTCAGTTATCACCCCATTGAGTGGAGCTCTGCTATTATCTCATTTCATGGCAATGGAGCCACATTTTTGCACTTGAAATGGAACCAAAATCCCCATTTGGAGGTTGGAGGTCCAAATTAGCAGACTTTGAGTAAGGAGACTTGGGTTTGTGTCCAGAAACGAACCCTAAACACAGTTTTATTTCTGGGTTTCTACTACTTAAAATTTTCAGTGCCAAAACTGTTTGGTTAAGTTTAGAAAGGAATCATAATTTGGGTTAAAATCCACCCCGTTGCGATGTTTACCATGTTGTAAAGAGGCCACCAGTGTTATCTGTGTTATTTCGTGTTTATCAGTAATTTAAATGCATTATAACTCGGCTACTGAGCAAGGTGTGGGAGGTTCCTACTGGACCACATCTATGGGAATGATGCACAATAGTTATGGTGATTTAATGGGCTGGAAATGTCCCAGTCAGGATCTTCTGTGCATCCTGAGTGTAGCTGTAGGATCTGAAGGAGACGTCTGCTTCCCAAATGTCCAAAATGTTTCCATGAATCACAGATGTTGTAAAATATTAGAGTAAATATGAAGCAGGCGATAGAAGTGATTGAGGGGGAACCTGCTGCTCGGTCTGTTCAGAACAGCTGCTGCGATAAACTTCTTCACACACATTCATTAGAATTAATTAGAATTATACGGGCTGATTTCATTAGTGACATGGACCAAAATGTTATCTCGCCATTGATCCATCTGAATCTGATTGTTGATTTGTTCCTGACATCCACAAGCAGATGTTTTTAGCTTTAACATCAACTTTTCAGGCCTCTGAAAGTTTCTTCTCCGTCTTCCCCTCTCTGCTCTAAGACTCTACAGACTTGGAAAAGGCCATTACTTGTTTACATACTCCCACTTTCTCCTCCTCCACTTGTGAATTAATGCAGCGAATCCCGCGAACCACTCTTTTCTCCTCACCTCTCCACTCCTCAGAGGGAGTTATTCACATTTAAAAGCCCATAATCAAAGACCTACGCGTTAAATGGAAGGCCATTAACACTAATGGTATACCTTGGACCAAGCCGAGATGAAACCTCGAAGAACTACAGACTATTAAGGGCATGTCGAGGACTTTATCCTCCTCATGTTGAGTCATTCGCCCAGTCAGGTGTCTCTCTTTCATTTCGTCTGAAGTGTCTGTTTTCCAAAGCACCGGACGGCTACGAGGTCAGAGGTTCTCGCTGGAGGAACGTATTCAATCTCAAAAGGGAGGAAAGTTCATCTTGTTAATCTTCTCGCTCACTCCTGTTTGCAGTTTTACCATCTCAGGGTTGTGATGCAGGGCCTGAGCAGAGGGGAATATTGATTTGTATCGAGCCTCTTTGCAGGCAAAGTGGAACGTCTGGCTTCCTATTTTAAATTACGTTATTAATAGAGGAGCTCTGTGGTCACTGCTGGACCAGTCCAGGGAGGGTCAGCAGTGATTTTATCCTCCAAACTCACCCTTCCGATTCATACATTGAAAGTCATCTCAGGCAGGCGCTCATGTCTGCCGAAGTGTTCCCTGGAGGTTATTTTTAGGACGCACCCCCGCCCTCTGGAGCTCAGTTGGTCCAGTCCGGGCTGGAGGAAGGGGAGTGGTAGGGGAAAGGGGAAATCTTCAACAATGACTTCATTAACATGATGCCCAACATGACCAGCACTGCTGGACATTGCTGCTCCGCTACAACACTGGATATATGACTTTTCCCTTTTGGATTTAATTTTCTGTGTTCGCCTGGTTCTGCTCTCAGGAGGAAACATGGAAACCTGTTGAAGTTTCATCTGTCAAAGACTTCAGAAGCATGTTGATCACAAGTGAGTATGAGCTCACGTGTTGCGCTGTGACGGACGGGGAGATAATGACATTATAAGCCTCTCAATTCAGTTTTCTCTTTGGTGACAGATGACAATTGGTGCTTGATGACATTCATTAAGGAGATGATTGGTTGATGATCTTAACGAGGTGTAATTAACGAGGACCTGAGTGAGCCTTGATTAGTCTAAATACGGCTCCTTTATGAAATTAGCTGCTTCAGATTATATGGTACGTGCGGGCCTGGTGAGGAGATTTTTAGTGTAAACATGCATCGTCGGTTTTATTCAAAGGGTAGTAAAGATGTTCTTGATTCATGAGGCTGAAGAGGAATTTTTAGAACTGAAAGGTCTTTATTGTTTGAAGGCCGTGGGCCCTGAAACATCACGAGCGCAGCTTTAGAGAGCGTAGGATTCGCTCTGAATGTGTGTGGGTTACTTTTAAAATGCAATGTGGTGAAGAAAACTGCATATATTCAGTTTTTTCATAAGAATTTATGTCTAAAAATGTTAAAATACATAACAGTGCGTGTAGCAGTGCACTCCTGCCTGTAAATCACATGTAAATTATTCAAAAAGTGCTGTTTTAATTCTGTGGTACGTGACCTTATAGCTGCAGTTTTGGTTTTATTTCTGCTTTTAACAGCTTCATTTATGGACCTGACATTCGCTCTCATCACGTAATGTCACCTTTTCTTGTGGTGTGTCAGTAAATGTGTTTGAATCGGAGAAAGTCGGCTTCAATCATGGTTTTACTGGTGCGAATATTGTGGCCAGTATTCATGTCCGGGTTTGTGGTTCAAATTAAAGGCCCTGCTTAAATCAAGTCCATTTACCAGCATCTAGTTGGTTCATTTTTGGGTTTTTAGTTCTGCATGCCATACAAATGACTTTCTAAAATATCGTAAAAACATTTTTTACTCTCAAAATAATCACATCTGAAAGGTAAAATGTGGTTATTTAAGCTTGAACCCATTAACTGTCCAACAAAAATGAAAATTATCTGATTACAGCTCTTTTCTCTGTTTCATATCATTGTAAATCAAATATCTTTGAGTTTTAGACTTAAAAGTGAATAAAACAAGTAATCTAAAGATCTCTGGGAACTTCACATTTTATAAAAGATTAAAAGGTGTTAGTCTTATAGTAAAGAGAAAGACAGCGAATAAAATGTGTAGTAAAACTTTATTCATGTTGCATCTTTCTAAAAAAAAAAAAAGAAAAAAAAAAGTTTGAAAATGCTCCACAAAGCAGACATTAACATCCAGGGGGTAAAAGCAAGGCCAAGAACAAAATAGAAGAATCACAAAGCAACGGATGACAAATCAAGCAGACCAACATAATAAAGTCTGCAAAATATAAAAGAACAGATTATAATAGCCGTGAAAAAGTTCACAAAAGATCTTATTATGAAAGTACGTTTTCAGTTTTGAGTTAAATGAGGGCACTGACGATTTTTCTTCATTATAATTGTTTTAAGTGGGTTCACATTGTGTTAATTAATCAAGGACATGAGTGAGTAATTTCCTGCTACCATCTTTGTTTGAATTAGGGAGAAAAAGATGCAAGAAACAACAGAAAAAATAGTGAAACAAGTTTTAACTGAGCAGAAAATAGAAGTTTTTGTCACCAAGGAGTCTGAATACATTTAACTTCTGGGTTTTTCAATGGATATATAGTTTATGTAAAACAGCTGCTTTAAGGCTATGTTTTCCCAAAAGTAATACCCTGTTGATTGACTTCAGTTGATAATTCCCTACACTTCCCAGAATGCCTTTCAAAATACAGTGAAAGTTCTCCCAGTTTAAGGTGAAGCTGGAGTTTGTAGCTGCAGTTAATTCTGGTCCATTTGCTCGTCCTTTATCAAACACTGGCAGGTCCACGAAAACAAGCTCCAGCAGGTCATAAATAATATTAATATATCAGCTGTCCTTTCCCTACGAAGACAACTTCGCCATAATTTATTCTAAAAACTGCCGTCAACCTCCAGACCCACAGAGGAGCTCGCATGAGTTAGTTTCACTCCGACAGTTAATGAGCTTTTCTACCTAAATGCACAAGTGGCTCGTTAGGTGTCAAAATATCAAACATCTACGGAAGTAAAGTTTTAGCTTCATTACGGAGGTGAGAAAACGCTGCAGTCCAAAGTAACTGCAGTTTTTTCTTTACTGAACTATCCTGAGAAACTTCTAAGGAGAAAGCAAACCTTAAAATGTCACTTTACAAGATTAAAAACATCCGTCGGCATGAGTGGACAATTCAACAGATTTACGTACGTCTAATAAATCTGTCACTGACTCTTTTAGCTGCTTTTTCACCTTCAGAAAAAAGACTAGAGAGTACATTAGAGGCCAAATTGTACAGTATTTTTTGAGCCAAAGCCAATTTTTAGGTTGGAAAAATTCCAATGTACTGGTTGATATACTTTATATATTTACAAATATATACATACAGCATGTTAGACTTATATTAAAAAGGGAAAATAATGGATCATTGTTTAACTTTAAGAAACTAGACAGCAACTTACCATGAAGACGTGTCTTGACTCCACACCACTGTTTGCTCTACTACATGTACTGCAAAACAGAGTCTGTTGGACAAACTATAACACTATTTTTAAATTACCCCAAACAGCTTTTTCTGCCTTATGTTCTGCAGAAAAAAGCTAAACAGAAAGGTTTCATGTCAGGAAATACTGGCCAACCGATTTATCAGTCAGATTTAAACGTACATAACATTGTTAGCTAGCGTAGCTCACAGTACTTTTAGCTAACGTAACTTCAGCTCTGTAAATTGGCCAAAGGAAACTAGTTTGTGTATTTACTCTCTACATCGGTGATATGTTGTTTTTCAGTAGGAAATGCATTACTTTTCTAGTTTACTAATTTTACTGTAGAAGCTCAACTGTTTCTAACACAATGGAGCTGCCACTAACAGTAGCTTCATAGCAACACGGAAAACTTAAAATGTAACTTTTTACACTTTGGTTCTGGTACAAATTACACAAAAGAGTTTTATCATGTTCATTAGTTAGTATTAGTTGACGCTGAGCAGATTTTGTTGTTGCTAAATAGAGCTGTTCCAAGTGTTACTGCTAAGCAGAGCTAAGCTAATCCACCATTAGCTTTCGCTTCATATTTTAACAATCGTAATTAGCCATATTCTCAGCTACCTCGCAACCAGAAAGCATCACAGTGTTGAATGGCTATTGATTTTAAGAATATTTTGTTAAAAATATCAACTGAAATCATAGAATCCCTTTAAACCCACATGCTAATCCCTTGCAGTCAACTTCTCTTAACCCCCAGAACACCAAAACCTGCTAGCAGATCTGAACAATGTGTTTTCTTTAAAACACAACTGGTAATAATTACAGAAAAATTTAGGAAGATTTTCAGCTTTCTTTTGATATTTGAACATGTTGTGTGTGAAATGCAGTATTCCATCTGGAAAAATAACCACAAATAAACTTAAAATTCTGATTTTTTTTTAATGATGTACAGCATCATAACTATGTCATCCTGCACAGATATGTACATATTTGAGTTCTTGCTCTTTCTAGCCTTGATTTTTCTGATTCCATAGAGGTGCAGGACTTTATATTGCAGTGGAAAATTAACCACAGTGAGTGAAAATGTGACAAAAAACACCCCGAAACTGCTTCGAGTTCAGGTTAACCATGTGAAGACGTCAAATGAAACTTCATTCTGTAAATGTGTCACTCAGATTAATGCAGAAATTGGTTTAGTTTGGTAATTTAATAAAAAAAAAAATAGATTTCTTCAAATAAGTGCCACAGCTGGAAGCAAAAGTTCAATTTAGGAAAGTTTTTAGGAGTTATATAGCAGCTCAATCATCTGCTGTAGAGCCTGAATGAAATAATTGCCTGCAGAGTCATTCTGGACGTTTCCCACCAACAGTTCACCAAATTCAACTAAATGACTAACTCAGTTTTCTCAAACCACTGTGATCGAAGCATAATTCATGCTCTGTGAGATCACGTCAGTGCTTCTTGTTTTGACAACCAGAATGACTCTGGGCACAAAGCAGAACTGACAAAACAACTTTTAGCAGGTAAAAGTCTTTTGCCAGGTGACCCGCGAAGCTAAATCTGAACACAACAGGTGCAGAAAATAAAGAAATGAAAGAAATCTTGTCCACATGTGGTTTGGTTTGGTTTGGTTTGGCCCGGTGACAGTTGGGTTTCTGCCCGGTGGGATGCTGCTGGATGTGTCATATCTGTTTCTAGCGAACGCTTCTGTAGCTCCTCCAGTTGACTTCACGGTAACCCGAGAGTGTTTATCCAAAATCAGGAAAGCCATCTTTCCACTGGCACCGAGGCTCTGGACACAGTGTTGTTAGCAACGGAGGGCAACAGTGCACAGGAATGACTAAACTCTACCTACGAATGAGCGAACACAGCACTAACTGCCAGCTCAGTGTGTGGGAAAATGTGAAATCAAAGAACCTAAAAATACTGTATAGAAGCTTATCATGAAAAGATTCAGCAGCTGGGTTTTGTCTGAAGAGAAAGTAAAATACAAATAAACTCAAAACAATTCAGACGTAACTCCACCATTTTTATGAAACTCTATGAAAGTTGGTTTCTTGTTTACTTCCGTAATTTGAGCAGAGTTTATTTTGCTGTTTGTGGAAATACATATATGTAAAGACAAATATAGGAGAAAACATGCATGTAGAATGAAAAAAACCCTCTACAATACCGTTTATTATACAAATTTGTCTGACTAGAATATTAACCTGACCAGTGTAAATATTATGCCTAAGACCTTATAGTACTACACATTCTGCAAGTTTGTTCAATTAATTTAAAAATTAAGTTTGAAACCCCACAATATTATGAATTATACACAATTATTATACAAGTTTATCTAATTCAGTTTATCATACAAATTTGCCTGACTGATTAAAATATTAAAACACTACATTAATATTTTTATATATATTTACCTGACCACAATGAAACAACATAAAAAATATACAAATTACCCAACTAATTAAAATATTAAGTTTGAGCCTCAACAATGTAAGGTGTAATACAGATTTACCTAAATAATTGCAATATTAAGGTTAGGACTCTACAATATTCATACTAAAACCCTGCAAAAATGTATATTATGGAAATCTAAATTTATCTGACAAGTTAAAAGATTAAGCTGAAGACCCTACAATAATATGTACAGGACTAATTTAAATGTTAAAGTTAAAAGCCTACAGCGTTATAGGTAATGCATATTACTCAAATTTACGCGAGTAATTTAAATATGAAGTTCAGAACTTACAGTATTATTTATTACACAGATTTATTGTACAGATTGTTTTGAATGTGTAAATTTTCATCCCAATCTTCTTGACATGTAACATATTAAATGTGTTTACCAGTTAGGACCAATATAACCAGTGAGTGATATTAAAGGCATCATTGGTTTTATTAAAGGTAAAACTGTACAGAACTGCAACAGAAATTATCAAGGAACAGAAAAAAGTCTGAAAACTAAAGTAAGCTGACTTTGGTATTTAGAATTTTGTTCCGTCCGTGAACTTCTCCGTTTATTGGTGCTGCATTCAGTTCATGCTGGTTCCATTTAATCTCTGTGAGTTGTATGAATGTAAACTGACTGGACTTCTTTTATTTAACTTTACAGTGACAATAGCAGGTGTCAGATCTCCATCATAGTGTCCAATTCCAACTTTTTCCATATAAACTGTTGAATTCCTCAACTGGTCTTAGTTTACTCCCGTCCCAGGGTCTAGTTAGGTCTACAGAATTGAAACCAATGTGGAATTAAATTCTAGTGTGTTGGATTACCTGAATTTTTGTTTAGACAGATCGCTTGTGTTCTCTTTTACTATAGTAAATAATGTATATTACCAAAAAAAATGATAGAGTGATTACGTTGCATTGAAATAAACCTTGTGAGAAATGACAGTTTAAGTCAAGACTCACAGGTTCGAGAACTTTCGTCTGCTGACAGTTCTTAACGTAGAGTCATGGTTCTCACATCCAAAGACAGCTGAAGCCTTAAACTGCAGACTTCAATTTACTTCTATACCTGCAACAGTTCTGGGTATGTATACATGTATACATATCGTAGGTATAGAAACTTGTATGTGTGCAAATAACAAGATCTCTTGGCTGGAGACTGTTTTGTTAAAAAAGTCAAGAAGAGAAAGCAGTCTGTACAACACCACAACAAAAACAAGTCTCAGGAATAAGGACAAATGTACGGTATGAGAAACAAACGTCTTGGTTGTTTTCCTGCTCGTTTGGTATGAGTCAGTTTCAAACTTTTGGCTTCAAACAGATGTCTGCAGAAAGCTTCACGCTATGGTTACACAATTATGACCATAATCACAATCTAGTGATCACAATTATACAGTTATTATTGGGGACAGAACGTAGTTTTTTTGCAATTTAACGTTAAAATAAACAGAGCTTCATTCACCTCCATGTTTTGCTACAGTCCTGCTAAAACATAAATCTCAGCATCAGGATAAGACTTAAAACAATCTTCACCTGAATTCATCTCCATGAGGCAAAAGATACAAAAAAATGTATCCAGAACTCCTCACTTGGTGAACATCTGCTTATTAAGAGATACTAAAATTTGTTCCCTGAACTCCTCACCAGAAGGCTACAGTAGATGCTAGCTAGTCATCTGAGCACAGAGAAGCTTCTAGTCTCCATTCGGCAGCAGTTCACACAGATGTGTGGCCAAAAACAACTGTGAAAATAGTAACATACGATGTTTTAATGTTAGATTTACCAAAGATGGGTGATTTTACCTACATAGGCTGTTTTCTGTGAGCATGTAAATGTCAATATTCCAGTCCACCATGTTTACTTAACTGTGGGAAGCTGAAATCATGATGAATATTCAACTGATAATGCAGCTTGGGTCTGTTTAAATATTCAAGGTTCCTTTAGAGTCATTCTGTTTTGCACTTATGTACAATCAAAGAATTAACTGCCTGAACCAACAGTGCACCTAAATAAATTTGAATTAGTCTAAAGAGAATTAAAACAAAACATCACGTATCTTTAGAAGTAGACAGGACATCGGAAATGGCCAACTAGGGGCATTGGTAAATTCAGAGGTTTACAGCTGGAATTATTTGATTTTCCTCAGTGCTGACATTTTTAATTTGTCCTGAAACTACATTTACATTTAGGTGACATTGCATTGAGTGGTTTACATGACATAAAACAACAATATGCACAAGTGGTTGAACTGTGGACTCCAAAAACTACTAAACTCTTAGACCTGTCTTGCTCAAGTGAACACCACATACCCGCATGTTCCGAATAGCTGCCTGTCAGATTAAAAGGAAAGAGACTTTAAAATAGTAGAGCCAAAGTTCTTTGTTATTTTCTCAATAAAAGCAGTTATATCAGGTACTTCATGAGATCTAGGTTGTGGGAGTGAATTATGTCTCATTAGGCTGTAATCTCTATTTAACATCAAGGACTTGAACCTCTTGAACCCCACAAATGGTTTGATCCGTCATTACAGACACATTTCATGTCGCTATCAAAACCCACAAAAATGTATCTGACCTTCCATCACAGTGCAGCAAAAATTACTGTACAAATGCTAACAGCTTGCATGTAAATGTGTTTGTTTGCACAATTAAACCTGCAGAAAAACTGCTGTTTGCTTCATGTTTGTGGTGTCTTCCTGCTCGTTACTTCTGGCACAGAAAGCAAAGCAGTGACCTTGAGTTCAAGGCATCTTCCAGTAAACAGCAGCAGCAGTTGATTCCCATTCAGGAAGCCTCCTCACTGTTACCTGTACAGAAACGTGAGGGCGTCCTCAATGAGCTGCCAATGATGTCCAAACAATGGTGAGGATGTGAGGGTCAGCTCAGAGCCTGAAATTAATGAAGCCCGTTGTAATGGTTAAAAAACATGGTGCTGGGAGGTTAATGCGTTTTTGTTCCCTTTTCGACAAGAGTGAGAGCCTTCTTTCTATGTTATGCTTGTTATAATTCTAGATATAATTACTCTTGTGCTTGGATAATTAACCCTCAACGGACCACGCTGCTTTAACAACCATAATGACAGAGTAGTGTTATTGTGTTTATCATACATGTACTGCTTCTTTACCTAATGTAAATAGTTAAGGTATCTCAGACGTATCATTTTCACAGTGCGATGCCGACTCATGTCCGTCAGTTGAGCTGTTGTCATCGCCTTTTTGGGCCTAAAATATCTGCCTCAGGGCTCCTAAAACATAAGTATTATGACTCTTGGTTGGTCTGGGTAGTAACTGTAGTGATTAGAAATGGAAAAACCCTATAATGGTAAATTATACATGTCTTTCTGGGCCCATGCAAATTTCCATGATTTTTACCCACCAAAGCAGCAATTCCAAGAAAAAGACTATTTAAAAAAAGTTGTAGGAAAAATAGCTTTGAAATTGTAAAGACTTAAAATATCACTATGGTGCATAATTTTTCTATGGTTTGGTCACTTGAAGGTTAGTAAGTGGTAGATGGACTCTCATGTGCCACAACTGATTTACACCCAACAGATTCTCCTGGTTCATCTTGTTAAACATCTCAGTATTTTACCACCATCAAATCTTCCTCTTTCTCGGCATTTTTTAAGTTGTAGAACTGCGACTGGATCTTGTATAAACTGGCAACAAGCTGAACTGAAACTTTAATTATACTCCCCTGCAGATGCACATGCAGACAGCTGTGAACACCATGGATGCACCGTTGTTATTATACTACTTTTGTAGTCCACAATAGTTGGCTTGGAAGACTCCATTCTGTTCATGATGGGGTTACATCTAGGTGTGTTCTGGACGTGGGCACTATTGTAGCATTGTTTTGCTCAAAATTTGCATCACTTGGATCCTCATGTATTAGCGGACAATCAATTTCTCCAGTAGTTTAATGGCTTCTTGGTTTCCACATTTATTTCTAAAAGAGAAGCAAAACACACATCAGACTATTTTACCACTACAGTAAAGTTCCAGTTAACCATCAGCAGAAATGTGTTGAACCTCCACATTTTTGGTGCAATAAAAATTGCAGCATTTGACTTCATTCAAACTAATGTTAATTTTCTGCAAACTGAACATTTTTCTCTACACTTGGGCCTCGCATCCACACACAAACTGTGTTTTTGGTCACTAAAGTATCTTCTAAAGTGAACATCTTTTTTTTTTAAAAAAACACTCAGTTTTATGTGTATTTGTACTGACATGTAAAACGGAGAGTTTGGAAATCTGAATTTGCATGGCTATTGTTGCTTTTTTTAACGAGCATGTGCCTAAAAGACTAACAACAACAGCAGATTTCCACTAGTTTCCTTAAATTTGGTTAGCGCTAGCAGCTAGGAGTGTGAAACTTTTCATTGCTGCAACACTTTACCAGCTTGCAAAAGTGCACAGAAATGAGAAAATATGAGTGTTTTTTGGTTGTTGATGCATCGTTTATGTACACTGACCTTGCAAGTTTGCTAGAACGTTGGTACTTGTTCTTGTACTCTTATTTGCATGGAGATATTTTGCAAAATATTTGTCATTTGTCTGTTGACAGAATTTTCTATTTTCCTTTGACCTTCGATGCTTTTGTTTTATTTAATACAAACCTTAAGCTAGTTTCCTTTGGATAATTAAACTGAAATCAGTCATCAGCAGGATAAATAACTGGCTATCACTCTGAGTTTACCACTAAGATTACAAAGACATAACTTTATTTTATAACATGAACCATTTTTAAAGTGGCGTATTTTGTGTGGGTCTTGGTGTGTCTGCTAAGTGAGTCATCCAGTTTTAGTATTCACCCCTCCGGCCCTTCGTGACCGCAGTCATCCTAAACTTCCCCCTGTCATGCTGACTGGACTGGCAGGGGAATATCATCAGAGAAACTGCAGAGAAAGGAGGAAGAGGGAAACATTGCTCGGCGTTCTGACAGCTTCCACCACACCTCTGGAGTCCTGGGAGATGCTCTTAAGTGTCTCCCTGAACTGCGAGCTGAGTGGCGACCGGCCATGCAGGTGTGGAGTGAAGCGTAAAAAGTGGTGTGAAAGCCGTCAAACATCAGCTCTATACTGGACTGGTGAAGGACTGGGGATGCTCACGACATGGTTGAGTGTGTGAGACGAAACAAGGAAGCCGAGCATGTCTAGTTTTGGCTTTTTTTTTGTAAAGTTGGTGAAAAACACGTCATAAAGCATCACTGCCTTTCCTCAAACTGTAAAGATTAGTTACATTTTAAGGGAAATTTTCTTTGCTCTCTTATAACGAGTTAGCTGAGAAAATTGATATAAAGCTGTAGTCAGTACACCAAATATGAAGCTACAACCAGTAGCCTGCTAGTTTAGCTTGACTGTATGAAAGTGTATTGAAGCCTTTATGCTAAGCTAAGCTAGCCAACTATTGCTTCCATATGTACAACAAGTAGCGGGCTAGCTTAGCACAAAGACTGTGAGATGGTGGATTTTCATTGTAATGTGTTGGTTTTTGTACAGCTTAAACAAATAATGTATAGCGTGTCAATCAGTGAACTTTAACAAGTTCACAGTTAATCAGTGAGCTCTAGAGGATTAATTTTGTTATCTTTGAACAGAGCTAGGCTAGCTGTTTCCTCTGATTTCAGTGTATACGCTAAGCTATGTAGTGCTGTCAGTCTTCTCATGTAAATATCAACAAATGGTACTAGGTGTATTTTCCTAAATGTTAAGCTGCTCTGAAAAAACAGTTTAGCTTAGCACAAATATTGTAAGATGGAAAATTGTAGGTTTTAAGCTTTGGTTTTTGCACAGTTTGAATAAATTAAATACAACTTGTTAATTTGGACAGATCTAGGCTAGGCTAAGCTAATAGACCATTTCCTACACCCTTATATGGACTGTCCAGGAATTAAAGTGGGATCAATTTTGTCAACTAATGATAAATGACAGCTGGCATATTTCTCAAAATGTTGAGTAACAGCAAGTGATGGGCTACCTTAGCTTAGCACAAGGACTGCAGAACAGTGAATTCTAGACTTAAAACCTCAGCTTTGTACAGTTTGATCAAATTAAAATACTGTGTTAATTACTGAGTTTTACTTGCTTCCAGGCTGAGTGCAAAGTGAAGCTAGATGTACTTCCTAAAACATGTGACTCTCACAGAAAGCTCATTTCAGTTAGATAAAGCATAAAGAGGAGGAAAAACCCAAAGACAACACAATAAATGTCATTCTACATTTGTGAAATTCCTGAACTACCAGTCAGGTAATGACCGTCGACTGATAATGACAATGGAAAACAGTAAATCTGTTGGTCCTGGTCAAAGCTTTGGTGTCCAAACAAGCATAAACACTCAAACAAACGGTCCACTGAGCACGTAACCTCAACATCTATAGCTGGCCTCTACACGCCTCCAGCTTCCTGGCGCTGGCCGGGCGGAGTCACCCTAATCGCACGTCCATATCTCTTATCAGCGCCCAGAGGGGCCAAATCATAACTTCCTCAGAGACAAAGTCATTTAAAAAGGGAAGAGGCTGTTGCCTTCTGTGGTCATACTCAAACAGGAGCCCAGTAGATACAATCGCTTACGTAAATGCCGGGCGGAGTGGAGAGAGGCCGCTAAACGTGGACACTGAAGCCTTTCACAAAACATGCAGGCCAAGTAGAAAGCCTATTGTTGTTTCTGACAGGTATAAAATGTTGGTTTGTTCCTCACTGAGCTCATATTTCATTTGGTAATTAGGTCAGGTATGGAGTTAGACACATTCTTGAACCCATGACGGACTTATTTCTCAATACTTTGTTGTTTCTCAGAGGAAACTATTGCGTCATTGTTTGTCCATGTTTTGATGAATTAGACATTTAGACACCACTACAGACATCTCCAACTGTGTTAGCCAGTTAGCATAAGTCAAGCTAATATACCGGCAACAGCAGTCAAGGTAGGCAGTATATTTCATGTATTTTTTAAAAAAAGGTGGTTATGCTCTATTCGTTTGACGATTTCCACAACATAAAACCATTTTTTTCCATTATCAAGACACATTTAAATCACAAATTAACACATCACAAAACACAAGAAGTCTTAGCAGCCACAAAAAGTTAAAGACCCGTGTCTCTTAACTTTAGCAATCAGAAACGTAACTTTAAGGGCAAGCAGGCTACCATTTGCAAGCTATTTAGGTTAGTAGAATCCATGATTTTCAAATGTTTTCTTATCAAGGTTTTATTTGAGAATTATTTTTATAATTCAACATATAAGGAAAATATGTATACTGGGAGAAGAGCAGGACTGTAAATGTAGCTAGCGTTGTTGTCTAGCAGTTAGCCTGGCAGCATAGCTAGCTTGACTTTGTTAGCTTCTGTCGGAGTACTTTTGTAAAGTTTGTGGGGGTTTTTTTAAAGAAAACAAAACTAGTTCGTAGTTGTTATTCATCTGTGTCATTCATTGTTTTGATTCTTCGTCCATCCGTCCCATTTTCGTGAACACATTGTCTTGTGAGCAACTTAAGAGAATTTTTTGAAAATTAGACACAACCATCCACTTGGACTAATTTTGGTGTTTAAAAGTTGTTGACCTCACAAAACACGTCTTTGGCCACAACTCAAGAATTCATGCACTAATTATGCCAAAATTTGACACAATTTTTAACCTGTTTACTCACAAAACCTGCAGGTGGGTTTTTAATACATTTTAAATGTAAAAATTGCCAAAATTACACTATTTATCCCATCCGGAAACTGTAAAAACAGAACAATTTGTTAGTTTTCCAGCTTTGTCCTTGAATGAATTCTACAACATGCAATTCCATCACAAAAATCCACAAAATTTAACCTCAGAATTGCTTTATTGTGCATGTCTCCTACAAGATTTTACCAAAAAATAATGTGGCTGCACCGATAAAAACAAGAAATTTCACACTGTTTGGTGCAACCAAGAAGCTTTCGGTTGAACTACTGGCAGCGTTTTACACAGAGACACACATGGAAACAAATAACTATTATTATTTTTTTTTCCCTTATTAATCCCACGAGGAGAAATTCTGACTTTTGCGTATCTTCTCAATTGTGGGGGTCAGAGCACAGGGTCAGCCATGGCACTCCCTGGAGCAGGAAGGGTTAAGGGTCTTGCTCAGGGGCCCAACAGTGGCTGCATCGGGGCTTGAACCCCTGACCTTCAGATCAGTAGTCCAGAACTTAACCACTGCACCACCACTGCTCAATGGCCTCAGAGACTGAGAGAGAAATAAAACATACTTACACAATAAAACAAATGCAGCATGGCTCAAAAACAGAGCCAAACAGAGGAGCAAGTTGGTGGAAGATACATTCAGCATGGTGAAACATCTTAGTAGAGTTGATGTGCAAAGTAAAGACCAAAGGTCTGAAGAGGCTGTAAAAAATGCAGGATTACATTAAGGCTCCTTTGTTCTGCTTTTTGTTTAGGTGGCAGCCATTTTATCAAACACATTAGAAAAGCACATAAACAGTGGAGTACACTTGAAATGGTGCTTGACAAAACGATTCTCCACACTTGTTACGAGCAAGAAACAAGATATTCACCATAATACCTTCGTGACACACGACCAATTAATTTCAACTGCAATCTGGCATTTGTGTGGAAGCTGATGCAGAGAATTAGAAAAGGTTGAACGGAGAAAGAAAGCTGCGATGTAACGTTTCTCACTCCAAAAAAAATGTTCCGGTAATCCGGGATGTTTACAATACGCAGCGACAGAAATCATTTTCTCAGTCTGGCTGCACGGCTCAGAGGAGGATTTTCTGAGGAAATATTTGCCCACCACAAACCTCCCTGAAATGTTAAAGATGCTCCATGCAAAAAGAGGCCCGTCGCAGTTAGCAGCTAGAATACTGCCAAGGGCATTTCTTGTTTTCATATTCAGACAGCATGAAATATGGCCAACATTAGTCTCCACTAAAGAACAACAGCAGCCGTTTGCCCGTGACGGATCGCTTCTTCAAACACTTCTTGTTGGGGTTTTTTTTACTGCCTATTTATTCGGAAGAAGGACAGGAACCTTATTCTCATTTTATTTTATGTGACGTTTCGAAACTTTTGCTCAGATTTAACTTGACAGCCGGATGGAAACTTGGCTTGTGATGTGGTCTCGCTTCAGCCGGAGGTCAGCGGCGCTGCATCACGGCATAAAGCAGATGGCCCAGATATGTAAACACTGAGGGGGGAGATTCAACCAGTGTGGCAGCCTTCAAAACGACAGAGAAAGAAGGGAACAGGCCAAGAAATTAAGGATGGAATGGTAAAACACAGACAGATTTACTCCGACCCTTTAAACAACCGGGTAGCTGAGTGCTGAGCCTGTTTTCTGACATTTGAGATAGAAAAAGGATCAAGTGTTCTTGCTGCGCTTCGAACGTCCCGAGAAGATCTGTAAATCCTGGGATGTGTGGATCTAGACACCACTCTCACTGCCTGTCATTTTGCAACCTCAAGAGTCATGAGTTTAAGTCTTTTAAACCTGTTTTCCACTTTAAACAGGTCTTAATGTGCTGCTTTCGGCCAACAGTGGCTTCTGCAGAAAACGTTTAGGTCACAGCCTGTAGGGGAAAATCTTAGCAGGGGGAAACCAAATGATTGTTATTATTAGAATCATCTCGGGGCCCTCGAGGAAAAACATTCAACCCCAACTCCCTGTGGGACAGATGTGGATAGAGAGGGATTGCAGGCCAAACTCAGATGCAAAAGAAGCACAATGGAACTTGGAGAAAAAAGCTCCAAAACAAAGTTGGGTTTCTTTGATTCCTCACATGCTACGAGGTATTTGGATACTAAAGCTGCTTTCTGCAAAAAACAAATCACACTGAAATGCTGAAATCTTGGTAGAGAAAATCGGCAAAGACAAATGTTTTGGTTCTTAATGTTACCAACAAATCTGCCTTTTTGGATCCAGATGTCACTGTTTGTACCAAGAGAAAAAGAACCAGTGTTTTAAGTATGTTTATGCTGTTTCTAAGTTTAGTTTTAATGTTTAAGTTAGAGGAACTCAGTCTCAAATTGTCCTAAATGACCCAGAGCTTCTCTAAAATAACTTGAAACTTGATCAAAGCAACATAAAATGTTAAAAAATTACTCAAAATGTGTAGAAAGTAACAAAATAATGTCCAAACTGACTCCCAAATTGTCCAAAATAACTTAAAAAATGCCCTAAATTGTATTAAGGTAGCTCAAAATTTCTCAAATTTTGTTTAAAATGACAATTTCCGAGTCATTTTGGACAATTTGAATCATTGTGGACAAGTTTCAGTCCAGTTTTGAGTCTCTGCTCATCTGTAGAAAGATGTTTCACCATGCTGGATGTATCTTCCAATAACTTCCTCCTCTGTTCACTGTTTCTGAGCCATGCTGCACTTACTGTATTCATCTGGGAAACATGTTATTGTCATCTTAGTCTAAAATTGTCCAACAGGACTCCAAGCTTCTCTAAAATAACTTAAAACTTAATCAAAGTAACATAAAACTGACTTAAAAGTCACAGAAAATGTCTAAAATAACTTTAAAAAAAAAGCCCTAAATTGTATTGAAGTAGCTCAAAATGACCCAAATTTATGTTTAAAATGACGATTTTTGGACAATTTTTAGTCAGTTTTGAGTCAGCTCTAAAAAGATGTTTCACCATGCTGAATGTATCTCCAACAACTTGCTCCTCTGTTCACTGTTTTTGAGCCATGCTGCATTTATTTTATTGATCCAGGATAGTCTCTCTTTTCGTCTATTCTCTAATCTGTTGAAGCATTGCCTGTAGTTCATCTGAAAACTTGCTGAATTTTCGCCATGTGACTGTTGGGCACAGCTGAAACATTCATGGCTTCTAAGTTGTGTCAAGAAGTGCAAAATTTTTAGTTTTTTTAATAGAATTGGGTGCAAAGTGATAATTTTTGGTAAATTTAATGAGACGTAGAATTAGGTAATTTTTAAGAATTGCTACAATTTTAAGATTTGATTAGATTTCCAGATGTAGCCACATGATGAGTTCAAGGACCATTATAAAGTTGAAAATTTGCCAATTCTTTCTGTTTCTACCTTTAAAATATGGTGCCGTTTTGGCATTTTTTAAAAAAAAGAAAAGATGCCCTTCAAACCACTGGTGCTTTTAGGGTTCAGAGGGCTAAATTGTCTTTAATGCACCTGTATTTTAAGAACTTCCAAAGCTCAGAATATCTACATTCTGTGTCCATGACGAACTTTCAGCCATGTTTTAGTGAAGACTCACCTTTGGACTCGGTTGTTTTTCATTCTTTCATGGATCTAATTAACAGATGGTTAGCACATAGGAACCATCACGTTAATCCGGTCGTCCATGGCAACAGCCTCGGAGGGAAAACTCCGACAGACGGATAGAAGATGAAGAGAAGGGAAACATTAAAAACCTCTTTCCTCCTCTCTCAGAAGCTCCCGTCCCCACTCTCACCCAATTAGCACTAATTAAAATGGCCTCTTCAAGGAGTCACAGTTAATTAATAGCCTGTATGAGCTTCCAGTTTTTCCCCCTCAATGTTTTTCACCCAAATGCAAATGTAATTAAACTACATAAACAGATGACTGATTAATTGCAAATATTTGCCCTCTTAAAGCGGGCAGAGCATGAAATTATTATAATTGAATCACATGCTGTTTCTCTTCTCCGTGTTTGCAGAGATTGAAGCCAAGGAGGCCTGTGATTGGCTGCGAGCCGCCGGCTTCCCCCAGTATGTGCAATTATTCAAAGGTAAATATAATAATAATAATAATAATAATAATAATAATAATAATAATAATAATAATAATAATAATAATAATAATAAATTTTATTTATAAAGCGCTTTTCCAAAAACTCAAAGACGCTGTACATAAAATACAATAAGATAAAACAAAACTGTTAATTAAATATGACCCCACCAAGCTAATCTGGAGCCCAAAGAGTCGACATGATACAGAGCACATCCAGACGAGGCCTCGAACGGCGTCTTATTGTTTCATTGGTCTTGTTTGTGTTTCAGACTGCAGGTTCCCCGTCGACGTGGAGAGGGCGAAGCGCGATCACCACTTCCTGGATAAAGATGCCCTCGATTCGCTCTGCAGGTAACACCTGTTCCAAATGATGTAAAGAGCATCAGAAACACCTTAAAACGATTAAATACAACCACAAAACAGAAAATACAAACTACAAATTAGACTGTTGAGACTGTTTCAGAGGCCCTGTGCAACTCATGTACCACAATTAAAAAATGCCATCTTCTGTAAGTTTTTTGATCCGTTAACACATTTTGATTCGTTATGTGTAAGAACTCGATCCATAGTAAAAATGTTGTCATCAGTGCTGACAAAACTAAAATGATTCCATACAGACGATTTAAAAGTTTTTTGATCTTACACGGGCAAAAAAATAAAGAAAAGTGTTACTGATGATTAGAAAACACGTGCAGTTATATTAGAACATGAATAAAAGTGTGAGTTTTCATGGAAATATGAAATTGTCTGGATGACCCCAAACTTTTGAACAGTAGTGTGGGTCAACTTTAATTCATTAAGAGCAACTTTAAATAATATGGAGCAACTTTAACTCCTTTAGAGCAACTAGAACTCATTTTAGAGCAACCTTAATGAATATAGAGCAACTTTAACTAATGTAGAGAAACTCTAATATAGAACAACTTCAACCAATATTATCAACTTTAACTAATATAAAGCAACTTTCACTATTGTGGCGCACTCAGACTAATGCAGAGCAACTTAAAATCATTTAGAGCAACTTTAATTAATGTACACTACAGTTCAGAAGTGTTGGGTCACTTTGAAATGTCCTTATTTTTGAAAGAAAATCTTTTTTTCCAATGAAGATCACATTAAATGAATCATAAATCCAGTGTAGACATTGTTAATGTGGTAAATGACTATTGTAGCTGGAAACAGCTGATTTTTAATGGAATATCTCCATAGGGGTACAGAGGAACATTTCCAGCAACCATCACTCCTGTGTTCTAATGCTACATTGTGTTAGCTAATGGTGTTGAAAGGCTCATTGATGATTAGAAAACCCTTGTGCAGTTATGTTAGCACATGGATAAAAGTGGGAGTTTTCATGGAAAACGTGGAATCGTCTGGGTAACACCAAACTTTGGAATGATAGTGTATGTTGAGATTATAAAACAAAGGGTTGGTTCACCATGCTAGGTTTATTTAACCCAAACATGAACATTCCACATTTCCATTCTAAACAAGTCTGATCTTTGGCCAGTTAAATATTTCTGTTTTTTAGGCTCAACAGTGTTGGTAAGTAGACAAAGTTCTTTCTTCCTTAATGATGCTATTTCAGGCATTAAGCTAGTTTCCTGTTTGCCAAAAGTTGCTGTTGCAGTACATAAAAAAACAACAGTTCTTCACAAAGTAAGGAAACAGAGACTGTAATTTAAAATTTTAGATCAACTTTTCTCCAGATGGCACTTCAATACAAAACTCCTTTATTTATATTGAAACTCTTTGCAAAGTGTTCCCATAAATAATGAATATGTTGCTGCTTGTACCTCAGCTAATTCTCTCTTCATCCTCTTTCAGGAGATTAATCACTTTAAACAAATGCGTGGAAATGAGGCTGGAGCCGCGGAGATCAAAACGCCGGGTGAGTACTGAGAGCGAATGCTGAGAAACTCCAACGCATGCAGCAGGGAGGCATCACACCATGAAATCTGCTGTCTGAGCATCATCACATATTGACTGATATCAGCTGATCGGTTCTCCTCCTTCATCTCAACAGTTTCATATCCAAGGAAAAAATTATGTCCAGGTGGAGTCCAGAAAGCACAGAATAGAAGCTTCATTGTCTTCAGTTTAACAACTTTTTATCAACATTATGCCACTTGTGACTGCTTGCAAACCAATTCCTGATTAGACACAACAAACGTATGGTGCCATCAAGTGTTATTTTCAAGGTCTATGGGGTAAATATTAAGTAACTCTTGATTTTACAGTTTCTGAATTTTTTTTTTTTTTTTTTTTTTTTTAAGAATCCAGTACTAATTTCGAGACAATTTCATTTGATTTGTAATTTTTCTGTCTTTGAGGACAGGTTTGTCTCCTGTTATGAAAAAATAAGAGTTTTAAGACTTCGTATCAGGCAAAATAAAGCTAAGATTATATTTTACAGCTTTCTGCTCAAGGTAAAATTAATGTAAACAAAAATGAAATTGTTTGTAAATCCCTCTAAACTCCAAAATCTGCCAAGTTGAAAAGAATGTTATCTTTGAAAAATTGCAAAAATGGAACCATGTATCGGCCAGAAACTGAAAAAAAACAGGAAGAATTGTTGGATTTTTAACTTTCTGATGGTTCTTGAACTACTCTATTCATCTGTGACATGGTTTTGTCTTGCAAATGAACCAAATCGTAGCTTAAAATTATTATATTTCAACCATGTCAACTCATTCTGCTTGATTCATTGAAGAAAATATGCAAAAATAGACCAGATTACACCAGGTCCTCTAGAAAAGTAAACATTTTGAGAGGATAATAGTGACTCAACGACAACCAACTGTCACATGACTAAATTCCGTGAATTTTCAGCTGATCTGGATTTTGTGTTTGCACAGAGCTGAGATGAGACAAGCATTGAAATAAATTAGAGAGACTGAAAGGAAAATAAAACACAGTGGAGCAATAAAATAAATGCAGGATGATTCAAAAAAGAGGAGCAAATTGTTGGAAGATAAATTCAGCATGGTGAAACATCTTTCTACAGATGACTTGCAGAGTCATGTAAAAAAGTCTGTAAAGGTTGTAAGAATCTAAACAATTAAATGTTTGGAGAGCTACAATTTTTAACTTGCATTGGTAACACCTGTGAGCAAAAATGCTGGATATGTTGATTCCAGGTTTGCCTTTTTTTTAATAAAATGAAAGAAATGAAACTTTTTTTTGATTTATAGAATTAAAATTATGTCATCCTGCACAGAAAACATTTTAGAGTTCTCTGTACTTCTAGTCGTGGTTGTGCTGTTTCCATAGAGATACAGGACTTTATATTGTAATTAAAAGTGAGTCTACAGTGAAGAAAAATGCCACTAGAGCAAAAAACTGATTGATGCTGAATACAACATACTGTATAGTCATTTTCGAAGCCATAGAGACTTTAATACATTGACTTTTTATGAGATAAGAGTCAAAAAAATCCCTGGAATACAACACATTCTTATGTGTTTGCTGATTTTCGCATCCTCTTGACTGCTTGTCTGATCTGTTCTTCTTCTTCCAGGGAGACGACTGCGACGAGGAAGACTTCTGCGCCATCAGCCCCAACTGGACCTACGACCGGCGGACGCGACAGTGGCGTCGCCTCGACTCCACCGTCGACGTCCTTCGCCTGTCCGACAGTCCGACCCGACCCAGCGACCGCGATGACGTCTGCTCCATCCACAGCTCCAGCAGCACCGAGAGCGAAGGCCACCACAAGAGTCCCGGCGAACCCGTCGCCACCTCCACCGCCAGCACCACCACGGACGATCAGGAGACCAGCAGGAGCTCCTCCCGCTCCTCCTCCACAAACAAGATCCAGTCCCTGGACACTTCCTTCAGTGGACCGCCCTCTTCCGGAGGAAGCGGTGGAGGATCGTCCACCATGAGTCTGGAAGCTGAGGGCTCCTTCCCAGGCAAACCGCCCAGGAAGAAGGGCACCACTCTGCTGAGAAAGATGGAGAAACTGAGGCTGAGGGGGACGACCGGCTTCCTCCTGTCGGATCATAGTGGTGGAAGCAACAGGCGTCTGATAAGTGGGCCGGTTCTGGTCCAAGAGGAGGAGTCGTCAAGGTGAGGACTGTGGAATATAGTCTTACAGAAACCAAACGCACTCCTGAAGGTTCTTTAGTGCAGCAGAATTCAAAAAGTTAATTCCAGTAAAAAACAATCAGTGCTTTCCACATGACCCCCTCAGAATCAGCACTCTTTCTCTGCAAAACATGCAAAAATTTTGCCCTCATACTATGAATATTTTTCCAGTTACAGGCCCTTGAAGTACATAGGAGAATGTTGAACTTTTGCACTTCACAGTTCGTGTTTTTTTCTAACATTTTTGAGCCTCATAACTTTATAAGTACAGTTGATTGACTAGAAATTTTCAGGACTTAAAACACATTTCAGTTCTGGTAAAAAAAAAAAAAAAAAAAAAAAAAGCAACCAAATCAATTTTACATCGCCTCCAGGTGTCACCGTCTAAACACAAAATCTCATTCTTGTTCAGCACTATTCTTTCTATTACCAACTTTGAACATCAGCATTATGGGATATAATGGAATAAAGACTTTCAACAGAAAAACTACAGCAGTTTAATGACAAAGAGCCATAGAAGCAAGCTTTGGTACCCTGGATGTGTTTCCATTTTCCGATCATTCAGAAAACTTCTGAACAAAACAAAATCGTGCTCAACAAAAATGAGATTTTAGCTCTAGATTGTGACACCTGGAGTGGATGGTTTCAGGTTTTAACAGAGCTCCAATGATGTGTTTTTCATCTTGGAAAATCTCACGATTGAAATAAACAAGTGTTACATTTCCACCCACCCCTTTAAGCTTCAATGGTCTATCATGCTGCAAACTTTCCATTAAATAACCCTAAGTTACTGTGCTTTAAACACAGCTAATTGTGAGGGGATCAGATAGGAACTTCTGTCAGATGTGGTTGATTTTATCCGGAATGACTCAAAAATCTTCTGTCCAAATGTCCATTTCTATTCTGAATTACTCTCATGGATCTTTAACTGTTGACTTCTGTCTCCAGTCCACAGGATCGAGCCAGCAGTCCAACGTCTTCGTCGCCTTCATCTCCTCACACCATCAGCAGTGGCAGCAGCAGTAACAGCCAATCAGAGAGCAGCAGCACCGTCAGCACGCCCAGCCCGGTCACCCGGGTCAGGAGCAACTGCAAACGCTCCAACAGCGGCGTTGGTGATGGAACGAGTCGGAACAACCAGAACCACGCAGGAATGGAGGTTAGTCCCTGGAGGTCGACTCTTTAACCTCTGATTTTACCTGTAATGCGCTTGTAGATAATTTAACACACTTTCAAGGAGGCTGACAAGCAAATAAAGTGGATGTTTTGGTATGTTTTAGTTGGTCTTAGTAGTTCATAATGTAAACAGCATCAAGTTTGTATGTGCAGTCAGCAGGTAAATGGCAAAGAAACAAATAAACCCAACACCAATTTAGAGCATTTACATATGACTAGGGATGCCCTGATCAAGTTTATTTGCCCCCGATTCAAACTGAGTCATTTAAAATCGGATACCATTTTCCTAGATTAAAATGTAGTGTTAGAATGTAGGGCGTACTGGTTCCACAAGCTCTAAAGATATAGAAAACCTGTATTCTCTACATGCATGCCAGACATATGTTGTATTATGGTTTTAATACTTCAATGTAACTTTAAAAAAAATGATATTTGACCCCTTTAAGTACTGTAGATTAGCTGTAGTATCTAGTTCTTCCACCAGGGAGACCAGAGGAGGCATCGCTTAGACTACGGACAGTTCATGTTGGCAAGCAGACAGCATTGTGGGAGTTTAGCTAGCAATGGGAGCCATGACCAAGACTTCTGTGATGCTTAATGACCTCCAGCCACTTTAAGACAAACCGGTATTAACCAGGACAGTGTTCATATATTCCATTAGCTTACGTAACAGAGTCAAACTACAATTATTAATTGACAATGCTGCTTCTTATTGATTTAGTCAGTAATTTAAAACCTGCTTCCTTTATGACCCCTGCATGATAACAGACGCAAACAAAATACTGTGCTTTGGTTCATGCTAGTATTGATTGATTTAAATCTTTGGGGTTGGATGTGAACATTGCTGAAAATCCAAAATAACAGGCAACAGAAGAAGGATACTAAGTGGTTTTGATGCTTGTAAAGAGTGATAGTCAGAAAGCTAGTATTTCACCTTTCTCTAGTCACTCATTGATGCCTGTGTTTACCCTTTCAGGACTACAGGAACCAGATCAACAACAACAACAACAGCAGCCATGAGGGCCTGGTCTTCCAGATCCCCCACGGACACAAACCGGGAACCTTCCCCACCTCCCTCATGGACAAACACGCCATCCTGTCGCCCATCATCGACAGCACCTCCGTCAACTGGAGGACCGGCAGCTTCCACGGTTACCGAGCACGAAACAGCTGCCGCCGCGGCACGTCGTCTCTGGCCTCACCGTCCTCGTCCTGTGACATCCCGAGTCCGCTCACTCTGCTGGACCACCGGATGAGCGTCTACGACAACGTACCCGACGACCGGCAGCTGTCTGAAAGCGAAGAAGGCAGCGGCGGAAGTGGCAGCGAGGAGTCGGAGGTGGGTCAAAAGACTGTTACTGCACTTATACATACTGTAAATGAGTAGGGTAGAGTGGGGTAAGATGAGCCGGTTTTTACTCAAGGTGTCGTTGTAGTAATGTCTAAAAATAAAACATGTACATATACTTTCAGGATGTGGGGCATCCCTGAAGTCTTACAATAAGACCTCGATAAACTTCATACAACCTGCAGTTTAAAAATATTTTCATCCACATCATTTTAGGCACATTTTGTATGATTGTGGTTTGGATCTAAAATAGACTGTTTTTAAAACATGGCCTTCCAAGAAAAAAGTGTTTTCTTTTCTCAACTTGGGGTAAATTGAGTCTATGGAGCAAATATTTTGGGGTAAACTGTCCCATCAGTTACGTTGAGGTAAAATTGAAATTTTTATCCCTTACATAATATCAAAGACAAATTCAACACCAAATGACCTCTTAGAAGTTGTATTTTAAAGATAAAATGTACAACTTTAAAGGCCAGTTTCCTTCAATATGCCCCACAGATGACAATTTTTTGGAATAAAATCATATTCAAAATTAACAAATTTGACTGTAATTTTTTACAAAAATGGGCTATTATTCAACATATAGCTGCAAATTTACAGTAATGTCATTATTTACCAATAATCATAGGTGCCACCATTTTAACAGAAGTGCATCATCCAGGCAGTTTAGAGCTAACTTCATGCTAACAGTTTAGCCTCACATTGCAGCTCAGTAATGCACTTAACACGTGTGAAATATTTCCAGATGTCTCAATAAATGTTCAGACGCAACACTCATATTACCATAAACATGAAAAAATTACTTTGAATAACAAAAAATTGTTGTGTTGGTCCATGTGCCCCTTAGGATGGAAACCTCTTCAAAAATATGACCAATTTTCTTCCATGGTTTTCGAGAAACATACGGTATCTCAACTAACCCACAGACTCGTCTCACCCCACTCTCCCCTACTTTAGACACACACACACACACACACACACACACACACACACACACACACCACACACACACACACACACACACACACACACATATATTACTGTCGTTCTTTCAAGAGGTTATAAGATTGGAAGAACCCACAACCCATAATATGGTCAGTATCTATATATAATGTTACTGTATAATGTCTCCATGTTATGGTGACATGTAGCTGACGAGTAGTGAAGCACCATTTGACTTACAACTAATTCTATATGCTATTCTACATTACATTAAAATAACACAGAATTAGCTGAATAACCATCAGATTATTTGATGGGCACCTGACCCTTTAGTTGGATGACAGTAGACTAAACTGGTCAACTGTAAACAAAAGCCAAACGCTTCTTCCACAATAAAATATCTTTACACCGATTTTGCTAAAACTTTTGGTTAAATAGGACTTTCTGTGTTGTACTATTACTATTAATAAAGTATTATAAAAATGTGGTCTTGGTACTTTTACTTAAGTAGAACATCTGGGTACTTTCTCCAATATTTAGGCCTACATACTGCACTTATTGTGTTTTTGGGTCAATTTCCTGGAATTAGATTCATATGTGGATGGTGGGATTTGTTTCTAAATGACATAATAATCCACAGAGTGATAAACAGTGAATAAAAATATCAATATTTTCTGTTTTTTAATGCAGCAAGGCTTTAAAATCCTTCACCAATCAAACACTGATCCATTCAGGCTACAAATCCAAAATAAAACAGGCAACATAAGGAGCCTCTCTGTCTTTTACTCTTTGGCTCTCCTGGCGCTCCATGAAAAGAAGTATAAAATCTGAAATGACAGTCTATAAAAACACAACTAATTCAGTCGAGGATATTGATTCTGCTAAGCTAAGCTCCATATGGAGCCGGAGTTTCCCCCATAAAGCCAGAAATCATTTTGTGAGTGCTTGTATCAAATTCCATTTTAGGTCACAACTGTGCAGTCATCTCTGACAAGTCACATTAATCAGTTGGGATTCTTCCTAAAACAGGAGAGGAGACGTTTGGGATGAAGTTGGAAACCACTTTGGCAGCTGAGGAAGTAAAGAGTAGATATAAAATATTACTGGAGTCATTAGGAAATAGCTTTTATTCCTGCTCCTTTCCTCTGGAGAGAAACATCTTCACTCCAAATGTGATCGTTTGCAAAAATCTGCTGAGTCAGATGAAGAGATTTATACACTATTGTAAAAGAAACTTGAAACCAGAAGGTGTGAAAATTAAAACTGCTGTTGGTGAGTGAGTAAATTAGACAAATAAAAAGGCAGTTTGCTGCTTTGTGAATAAAAATAAACCACCACCGCTGTCACATTAAGCTTAATGAAGGCCAAGAAAGCGGTTTATAAAGTAAACCGTTACGTAAACAGGACAATGAAGTGGATAATAGAGAGTCTAAGTAGCGGAGAGTAGATAAAATCCTCCACCAGTGTTTTCTTCACTGCTAGATTAAAGCATGTCCGTTTTAAATAATAAAACTTAGGTGAAAGTTTTTTTCAGCTCATTTTTTTTAATGCCATAATGCAGCAAATCCTAAAAAAATGGGGAAAATGAAAGTTGGATTTCAACATGTACAACATTTTCAAGTGTCCACAGTGGCTTTATGTACGATAGATGTTTCAACTATTTCATACTTTTAAACCTGTTGATGGGTTTTAGGGTTCAGAGGGTTAAGAACATCATTTTCATTCTTTAATTTCCCTCAGGATTATTAAAGTTTTTATCTATCTATCTATCTATCTATCTATCTATCTATCCATCCATCCATCCATCCATCCATCCATCCATCCATCCATCCATCCATCCATCCATCCATCCATCCATCCATCCATCCATCCATCCATCCATCCATCCATCTATCTATCTATCTTTGACCTCTGGGATGTTAATTGTTTTTTCCATTACGAATTAAACTGTTAATTGGAAACGAGAGACCTTGTAGACCAGCGGTCCCCAACCACTGGGCCATTTGGTATCGGGCTGCTTGAAATGAATAAAAACTTACTTTTTATTTTAATTCCTGCTGAATTTTATTTTGAAACACAAATAGATCGTCTTCCCACCACTTCTGTTAAATGAAGCTCAGTCTTGCTAAAATTAAGAAAAAACTAATGTCTCTGGAGAGTTTCTTTGAAAAATGGGAGGGACTGAGCCAGAAGTAAATACATATTCAGCAATAAATAAGTAGTTTTATATGTTTAGGACACATTTTTTTCCATCCATCCATTATCTATAAACTGCTTAGTCCCCATCAGGGTTGCCGGGGGGGCTGGAGTCTATCCCAGCTGACTTAGGGTGAAGGCAGGGGACACCTGGACAGGTCACCAATCTATCACAGGGCTACATATAGAGACAAATAATCACACTTATGGACAATTTAGAGTTACCAATTATCCTGAGCATGTTTTTGGACTGTGGGAGGAAACTGGAGAAAACCCAGCAGGGAGAACATGCAAACTCCATGGAGCAAAGATCCCAGGAAGGCCGAGACGCAAACCGGGGATGTTAAAGCTGCAAGGTGAAAGTGAAAGTGCTAACCACCAAGCCACTGTGCAGCCCACACTGTTTTAAAAAGAAAATAAAAACAATAAAACACAGATTATTATTTGTTATGAGTGATGACTGATCTGCAGAACATTGTCTTGCTTGAAACCGGTCTATGGTGCAAAAAAGATTGAAGACCGCTGCTGTAGACAACACGACATCGGGCGAACTCATGCTAATTTTTGCTGTATGTTTTTCCAACCTCTCAGGTGAGTCGACTGCTGGCAGGTGAGGACGTTTTCTCGGCTCTGGACAGCGTTTTGGAGAGAATCAGCGACCTCCAACAGCTGGTCTCCACCTGGTCTGAAAACCTATCCGAAGACGACTGTCAGAGAGGTTCCTCCTCCGCCTCTTCGTCTTCTTCGTCCTCCTCTTCCTCCCAGGACTCCCCTGCCCACGGCTCCTTGGCCGCCTCCCCCTGCCCCTCCTCCCCCTCCTCCCCCTCCTCCCCCAGCCACATCCACCTGGAGGTTCAGCATCCGGAGGAGAGCAGCGAGAAAACACCTGTTAACGGAGAGGAGTCGAAGACCACGTCACCACAGGCCCGGAGCAGGTGAGTGTTTACAGAGCACATCACATTCACAAGCAGCAGAACTCAGAGTGTTTCACTAGTGTTGGTAGAACCAGATCAGGGTCATTAAAAGATAAAGTCTGGTCGAGGAAATGCAAACACATTATTGGATGCTTTAAGTAGCCCAGGACATATGTGAGTGGAAGCGGGCCGCAGATGCTGACAGTTACGGGGATTTACTCCTTCAGGCATTGAGCAAAGTAAGAGTAAAGTTAATGTGAGGCACTAAAGATAAAAGCAGCAACCTCATGCTGAATGTTTGTTTTCAGATACAGAGCAGTAAAAAGTTATGAAGCCTTCCCTGTAATGTAAAGTCAGCCACCGATGGACACTGCTTCTTTCTCTTTTTCTGCTCTGTGTTAGTTAGACCACTTTAGGTTTAATAGGAAGCATCACTCATATTAATGGAATATTGGTATGTCCTAAATGCATAAACTCTGGCCAGAGGTCATTAAGCACCACAAAAGTTTTTGTCATGGTGGCCTATTAATAGCTAATAAACTTCCACAATGATTTTAAGACAAGCAACGATCAACAAGAAACACTGTCCTATTATGTCCTAGCTTGTTGTAAACACATGAGCTATAGCAGGAGGTCATCAAGCATCACAGAAGTCTTTATCATGGTGGGCCATTGCTAGCTAGACCCCCACAATGGTTTTAAGGCAAGTTAGGATCAACTACAAACATGGTCCAACTCAGTCTTAGCTGCTTTTTTAAGCACATGGGCGCTGGTCGGAGGTCATTAGGCATTACGGAAATCTTTATCATGGTGGCCCATTGCTAGCTAAACTCCCACAAGAGTTGTAAGACTGGCTAGGATCAACTAGAAACATGGTCTGACTTGATCCTAGCTTGTCTTAAACACATGAGCTCTATCCAGAGGTCCTTAAGTGTCACATAAGTCTTTGTCATTGTGGCCTGTTTTAGCTAAGCATCCACAATGCTTTGTGTTGCCAACATAGAACTTCTATAGTCCAAGTGTTCGCCTCCTCGAGTCAATGCAGTTTTTAATGCCAAGAAAATAGGTTTTAATGCCTTTTATTTGCTTTGTGTGGATTATTTTTGGAAAATGGCATCCGTTTGGGACTTGGTATCAGCAGATACTAAATAATAAATAACTTGGGTCATTTATTGGGATCTGGAGCAAAAAGAATACTTGATTGAGACATCCCTACTAATTAATTTACTTTTTTCTCTTGGACATGATGGGTTCCTGTCATGAAACTGAATGTGATAATGTGTGTCCAGCAGGGTGAGCCAGCAGCTGCACTGGTCCAGCGAGCAGAGCCTGCCCTCCAGTCCAGGAGTGGAAAACCAGTCTGCCTCCCAGTTCCTCCTGCTCCAGAAACTCTCGCTGCTCAAACTCACCGCCCTGATGGACAAATACTCCCCGTCCAGCAAGCAGGGCTGGAACTGGTAAGAAGGATGAAGATTGTGGTTGATTCTATGCATGAAAATAAAAGTGGTGCAGAGGTTTGGTGAAAACAGAACAGCAGTAATCTTAGACTCCTGCACAGCTGTGTGGAGAAACTTCAAGGAATCAGGAGAGTAAGGAAGGGCGGGTGGAGGGTAAATATTTCAGGCGGCCTGTTTAGAAAAGACATTCATTATTCATGGCTCAGGTGCAACTTTGCCTTGGCTTGAAAAAAACCCAGCAGCGACACGCTTTAGGAGGAACGCTTCCAAATAACCACCACTGTGATTCCACATTCATGGGAAATCAGAGGGAAGTTTGGTTCTGTCATCTTTTCTGCTCAAGGGTTAACCGCCGACGCACTGGGGCTTATTTTTGACGGCTTCCTCTCTCTTCAGTGGGTCAAACAATGTCACGATTTACATCTTTCTCACTAAATCAGCGATGTCCCAGTGCTGGAAAATATCCTTTGTAGTGTCCTATAGGAGGTAAACATGCGGTGTTGAAGGTACAGCAAGCCCCGAGGGACATTTGGAGCAACAGGGAAGAGATTTAAGACTCAAACTGAAGCCTGTCTCCCTTAACGAAGACTTTGCGGAGCTCAAACTGCAGCTCGCTTGAAAGGCAGGGCATTGTTGACATCCATGAATTTAATGAGATCAGTGTTTTGCCTCCTACACCGTGTTCTCAGACTAAGCCCTCGTGCAAAATCGAGACAAATTCATTTTTTATAATAATAAAACATTCAGATATTCCACTTGTTTACTTTGCCGAGCGTTTGTATTTTATAATGTGCTCTGAGTGAACACATGACCCACTTGTTTTATGCCGTGGTAGAAAACCAATTTGGTTTTTTTGGTTTTTTGCCAAGGGTGTAATGCTAAACAAGATAAGACTGAATGTGGGAACCGAGCACCGAGAAAAAAAAAGAAAAACCCTCCTGAAATTACTCCTCGTAGATATTTGTCTTTAATTTTCAGGATCAGACAAGGGTTTTGGATGGAGATGTGGGGAAAATGTGTGGCAGCAGCTTGAAAATAGCTCCCCGTAGCTCAGGTGTGGCATGTTTTTACATTTCAAACTGCTCCATACTGAGAGTTTAAACTTCATAGATGATGCTGCAGAGAGAGAAATCATGTCAGCAGTGACCTCTAAGGAAGAAAAGAAAGAAAACATTAAATTAACATGAAAAAAGCACAAACTCTGAAGTGCTAAATACTTGTTTGACACCAGTTATGTGAACATTGTGTTCCTTTAGCTTCAACTGGATTATGGTAGCAATAATACAACTTGTCCTTTTTAAGGAAAACGTCCAGGAATGTCATATTAATTTGTTTAGAGGTGGTAGTTTGGAAGTTTTGGAAAGACGCTAGTTGTGCAGAAATACTTCAGCCGGACTGAGAGATCACCAACACAATGTCAAAGTTTGATGCAAAGTCTTCGTATTACCGAAGAAAACACTGATACAACCCTGAAGTATTTCCATTATGGCTGCAGCCTATATCTGGTTAGCTTAGCTGAACATTAATTAGCGAGCGTTACAGGTGCTGGTAGGTGGATTTGGTTTTGCCTCCCTGCCAGAGACAGCCGAGGTCAGAGGCGTTCTGTTTTCAGGTGTTCTGTTTCGTGAACACGATATCTCAGGAATGCCTCGAGGGAATTTCATCCAATTTGTCAAAAAAGTTCATTTGAAATCACTAATGAACTGATTAGAGTTTGGTGAAAACATTTTTGGCAAAATTTCACACAAACGTTACAGCAGGTTTGAAAAACATGCTATCTTTTAAAGATAAAACCAAAAGGACACCATCTACCAGAGCCAGAAAAAACCCTACTGCAAATATTAGTTTATGTGCTCACTTTTTTAGTCTTGAATAGCTGTTTTCTGGGTCATTCGAGAATTGGAGGACATTTGGGCTTCAAAATTTTTGAAAAATAAACCTTCTCTTTTACAATTCTCTTCTACATATTCAGCAATAATAGGTAATAAACTATTAAAGGCTTGATTGGCTCAGCTTCCACATCAATGGCAGCATTTTTATTCCATGTTTTCTGTGTTGTTTGCTAACCCTACTCTAATCACAGTAACAGGGTTGCTAATCCATGCTAATGTGATCTTTTTCTCAGCAGTAGAAGCTAGATATTTAGCTGCTGTTACTGCTGACCAAGAGGACAAACTGACTGATGGAAAACAGTCCAAAGAATTAGTCTGATCCTGATAATATGAGGTAGAGGGAGACATTCAATCAAGGCTGACAATGGGATGAAAATATGAAAAATAGAAGAGAGGACATAGCTTTGCTCTACCCATTCTTTAGGAAAACTGGTTGATGATGTTAATTCCAGTGTATCATGATGATTCACTGTTTTCTTCTTCTACCTGCTAAAAGGGTTATGCTAAGTGTAGCATGCATAATAATAACTATTTAAAATATGTTGATTAAAAAAATGTTCCCACAATTACAAGAGACATCAATGAAAAAAAGGATATTTAAATTTAATTTTGACTGTATTATTAGAGATTCAATTTGTTCATCAGGGGGGTGGAACAAGAGAAAAATGGTTTTTTTAAAATATTTTCAAACGTTCTTTTCTCCTATTTTTCTTAGATTTGGTCTCGGGACAAGAACATTTACACAACAACTGCATGTTTTAGTATTTTGTACATGGATTATTTGAAATTTGATGGACGGGACATAAAATGTCCTCCAATTCTGGAATGACCCTTCCATTGCTTTTAGTAACTATGCTAAGCTAAGCTAACATCATGCAGAGTGTACAATGAAACTCTCTTAAAGAAAAGATGTAAAACTTGAAATGAAAATCTCTTTGCTGATTTTTGCTACAAAACCTCATATTTCATCCATGTAGACAATAAAAACTTGGATTTTGTCCATGTAAGTCTGAGGATAAAGACCTTAGGGAGCAAATAAATGATGTTCCAGCAGCGATTTAAATCAAAAGACAGTAACAGGTTGCCACATCAGCACTGTTAGGCCAAACGCTCCAGCAAAAGAAGAGACAAAAAAAAACAACCCTCCAGGCTTCGATAAGTTGCTCAAGTCTCCTCATTTTAATGATTTAATCACTGCTGCCAAAGCGAGCACTTGATGATTAAAAATACAGCAATTAACTGCTGATTGGGACGACTGATACTCTGCAGCACTTTCCTCAAAATAGCCAGTTTGTTTCTGAGAGCTGTGAGATGTTGAAGCAAAGTCTGGGGGGGATGGAAACAGAACTGGAAAGTGTTCAGAGAGTTTGTGCTTCAGAGAAAGTATCAGAGGCGACACGAGACTTTTCTAACTCTTGGGATAATGAGCCGAGCGGGGGAGAGGTTTGGGTTCTGATTGTTGAAGTGCTTCTCAGCCCTCTTTCATTAAATATGACTATTACAATGCCGTGGTGTTATTCAGAGTGCACTCAGCCTCGCAGTTCTACAGCATCAGAAGCTAAAAAGTGGCTTTGTCTGCAGTTTCCTCGGCGGTATTAACGGTGAAAAGGTTGCCGGTATCAGTTCAGAAACATGAACAAACTTCAGCCGTCCCTCAGAAAGTCCTTTCCCTTTGATCGACGTCCATGGTTCCTCCATGTTTTTCCCGCAGTGCTGATTTGAATGGCACGAACATTTTAGCGATCACCAGGGACTTATGTAATCAGAAAATGTTTATTTGGCTCTCCCTTCAAAAGGAACACATGCAACGGCGGCCAAGTGAAGCTTTTTTTCTTTTTTTTTAAACACTTGACTGGTTGAGAGAACAAATTCCCCGAATGTCTGCAAAACAATTTTTGAGTGTACATTAATTTCCATAACTTCTCCCTCGGCTCCAGTCCTCGCTGTTTGATTTCTTCATGAAAATCAGAGGATGTGGGGATCTAACGGAGGCCTCTCTCTGCCCGCAGGACTGTTCCCAAACCGCTGAGGAAGACCAAGGCCATGGAGGTGAAAGGCCGGCGGGTGTTCGGGGGTCCTCTGCTGCTCGGCGTCCAGCAGACCGGAGATCCGCTGCCTCCGAGCATCCTCAGAGCACTGGTGTACCTGAGGACCGAGTGTTTGGACCAGGTAACCAAAGCAAACCCCTCAACGGGCCTGCAGGGGTTTCAGAAACACAACACCCTTCAAAGATCTTCTGGAATCACCTCGAGATGAAGTTATCCGGTAGCTTTTTGTGCTCAGAAAAGTTAGAAAGCTAGTTTTGTGTGTTTTTTTTGTGATTCCAATACAAAAAAAGAACAGAAAATGAGCATTACCTGCAGCGTTTTTGTGCTTTTTGATGATAATAACTGTAACTTTAGGGAACAATCTTGCACAAAATAGTCCAGGCTGATCAAAACCAAAAACTCGAACTTTCAAAGCAAAAGTTTCGAAGCAAAATATTTCAAAGCCGAAAATCGTCCTAAACAAGGCCTCATTGCATCAGCACTGGATGTAGACTTTGATTAAAACTGGTCTGTCATCACCACCGTATAAACTTAATTAATCAAAACAACAACAGCGAAAACAGTAAAACTACTTCTAGGAATAATTTTGCACAAAAGAGTCCAGGCTGATCAAAGCCGAAAACTGGATTTCGAACTTTCAAAGCAAATGTATTGAAGCAAAATGTTTCGAAGCTGAAAATCAGACATCATCCTAAACAAGGCCTTGTTGCATCGCACTGGTTGTAGACTTTGATTATAACTGGTTTGTTATCATAATAACAACAGTAACACCAGCAAAATCACTTGTGTCCGTGTAGATTCACAGTCATCCAGGTCAGGATAATGGGTTAAAACTTCAAGAACCACAATTAAAAGTCCAGTTGCTTCTTATTGAAGGTCGCAAGAGGAAAATCACTCATATTTTTAATGTTCCTTTTGATTAATCATGATCTTCACAGAGATTCGGTGCCTCAGAAAGCTTCGTTTTCACCAACACTTGTGAGAAAATCTACATTGATGATGTTATACTGAGGCTCCAAACCAAGTTTAGAGAACATATGAAAAAAAATTGTTGATTAATTGTCAACTGTTGAATTAATCACAAAGTCTTTTCACAATAGAGAAACCGGTTTGAGTTTTTTCTTAAAGAATAAAAGACTAAATTCTCTGGTTGCAACTTCTTAAATGTGAACATTTTCTGCTTCCTTTCCTTCAGTGTGACAGTAAACTGAATGTCTTTTTTGCACAAAACGGGACTTTTGTTATCTTGGACACTGAATGATATTTTCTAACATTTTACAGACTCAAATAACTGATTACTTAGAAAATGATCGTCAGTTTCCGTCCCACACAGGATCATTTAGAACTTTCAAAGCTCTTGGTTCCTATGAGGCAGTCAGGCAGCAAAACCAGCTCTAAGTGGCAGAATTTAGCTTTTTTAATTTGACCTTTTTCTAGCTATTTTGTCTTTCTAGTTTTTTTCTGTTTACTGATTTGATTTAGTGAATTTTTGCTCTCACAAAACTCTACAAAGCACCTTTTTATTTTTTTGTATTCACATTGCCTTGAATATAAAACCAAATCAAAGCATATTTAACATCATCTCTAACAGTTTGTGTGTACTCCAGTCTTTGGAACACAAGACCAAACAAATCATTAAAAACTTGTTCTTCACACACTTTTTACCTCTTTCTCTTTCAGTCTGAACCATGCAGCTAATTAACAGTTTTCCACGTAACACCTGTAAGAAACTTTAAATGTTTCAGAGCAATTCTGATTTATTTATGATCTGACTGCTTTTAATTATTTTTAGGTGCCATTAGTGAACTCTAGCAAGAAATCATATTTAAAAATACAACAGCCTAAATAAACTTGAAATGAATGCATGAAAATAGATCGTACATTGAACATTTCTATTAAAAAAAACTGTTAAAATAATTTCTGATAATTATTCTAATTGTCCGAACAGAGAAGTATGAACAGCATAGATTGTAAAAGGGAACCCTAATAGCCCCCCCTATGTACTCACACATGGTACAGTCTGCCGTCCCCCTTCTATATGGAGCTTTGGAATCTTCTTGTTTGACAGTCTCAGATTTAAAATGGTGGATTGGAGACACACTATAGAATTGGTAACAAACTGAATTATAACAATGAATTCAACATGTCCAAGCTTGGATTTGTGTGACTAATGTGTAGTTACTTATGTTGCATGTTCATCTAAATGAACAGGAATTACCTGAAATGTCAAGAAGGCTGTAAATGCTAAAAGGCATGTGCTCACAGCTGACAATAACAACCACAGCAACTTCGGTTTTGCTGCTTTGATGGAACAGAACAGTAGAATTAGAGGTTCTGGTGTGATGCTGCTGATGTTCAACCTACACTTTAAAGAATAAACTTAGTTAATGTCACAAAACCATTTTCAAAGTCCACATTTTCATCTTGTTCCTATGGTTGTCTCGGTCAGGTGGGTCTTTTCCGGAAGTCGGGGGTGAAATCTCGTATCCAGTACCTCCGTGAGATGGTGGAGTCCGACCCGGACGGAGTTTCATACGACGGTCAGTCGGCCTTTGACGTGGCCGACATGGTGAAACAGTACTTCAGAGACCTGCCTGAACCCATCTTCACCAGCAAACTGAGCGAGTCCTTCCTCCACATCTACCAATGTGAGCAGATCACCTCCACATTCTTCTTCTTTGAGTGAATCTGATTGACCGACTTGTAAAACGAAGTGTGACTAATTCATAATTTATCAGGCACCAATTCACAACATTATTAGTCTCAGAACACTTAATAGTAAGACCTTACAATCATGTATAATAGAGAGAAACCCAACAAATCCCTTTGAACAACATGTTGGTGACATGGGAAGAACAAACTCCCCTCCGGCAGAACTAGGCTCAGGGAGAGCAGACGTCTGCCTCAACTGGTTGGGACGAGGGTAAAAGGGAAACAAGATTAAAACAGCTACAGCAGAACCCAGATTTAAGATTAATGGATTGAATTACTTTTTGTCAGCCTAGATTTTTACATTATCTGTGTAATGATCTAAGTCTTTGGTGTCAGATGTGTCTGGTTTCCAAATGGGGAGATCCTTATGACTTCGCATTTTGATTGTTTAGCTTGTTCTGCCAACATGGTTGAACTTAGCTATAATTTCCTCAACATAAATATGCTTTTATTCAACAAGCTCTCATGTTTAGCCATTAGCATGCTAGGATACACACAGATTAGCACGATATCCTGATAAATAGACCGACAGGATGAATCGTGTCCGAAAGTATCGCAGGAAGTTTGACATGAAGGCAATTAATGCAAATACATCAATGCTACGACATTTTGTTCTTGCTGCTTGATACAAAATGAAAACTCGTTCAGTTCCCATTTCCATGGATAACCTAGAGAAATTTGTCTGATAGAACATCATTTACTTTGATTTAGGAATTCTTGGATTTTCAGCACAGTGAACTTTTAGAATAGTATTTGCTTAAACTTTGGCCTTGTTCACTTGTCTAAGTTGGTGTAAACTCTTCAATTCAATTCAATTCAATTGTATTTATATAGCGCCAGTTACAGGTCAAAATGTTTCAAGACACTTTACAGAACCCATATGCCCATATGTCTTCACTACCCTTAATAAAAATAAAACTCGTTCTGCCTGCAGATTTTCCGAAGGATCAACAGCTGGTTGCAGCTCAGGCGGCCATCTTGCTGCTTCCCGATGAGAACAGGGAAGCGCTTCGAACGTTGCTCTTCTTCCTGCGCGACGTTGTTTCCTGCGTGGACGAGAACCAGATGACTCCTACTAACATCGCCGTCTGCTTGGCGCCATCGCTTTTCCACCTCAACACCCTGAAGAGAGACGCCAACGCTGCCAGGTGAGCCGAGGACTCATCCTGCACTATTTTCTTAGGTCCAACACTGTATTCTTAGGGTTCCGTCATCTAATCAGCTCTCTAACCCACCTTGCAAAAACTGAGGTTACACCTTTGATGATGGGAATTTGCAGCATCTCAGTGAAAGATGGAAATAAGTGGAGGTCTGACCCACATTGTCACAGTTATGTAAGTTCACAGCAGTTACATAAGACCTCTGCTCTCCGGTGTGGAGTCCAGTCCGTCTCAGTGCGAGTTACTTCGGTTTAAAATGAAAGAAAATGGAAATCAGAAGATTTCTCAGAGAGCTCTTCTTCCCTTTAAAAGCTTGTTTTGCAAGTTTTAGCACAAATTCTTCATGTTTAGATTTCATCTAGAGCTAATTTTAGTCTGTTTTTTTGGGATGAGTGTCCTTAACGTATCTCTAAGGAGAGTTTTGTCCACCTTAAAACCGTGGTATTCCATGTTGATAATATTATATTGATATAAAACTGTAAATCTGAGCCAGTACTCACTGTATCAGATTAAAAGCAAGTGCAAAATCTACTTCCTGTAGCTTTGTAGCTGCTATTTGTACCACTTATCCAAGCATTTTCCTTACTACATGAATAACTGAGCTGTTGTGCATTTTGTGAGCACATTATATTTGTTTTTGTCTGGTTTGCTGTTAAATCATAGCCTCGGTTACGGCTTTATATCCTGACTTCACCTCTGGTTTTTTGATCTGAATATGTGTCGGCCATTGACAGATTGTCATTTAGGTGCCACAGAATCATGTTTATTTTTCCTCCTTTTGTTCCTTCACTTGACGTCGAGTTTCCAAACTTCTCCGTTCTCACGAATAACGTCACCTCTGGCTCACATCCAGCTTTTATGCCCTTTTTTCCCTCCGCAAATGAAAAACCTTAAGCACAGTTTACACAGAGAGCAAATCACATAACCTCCACCAGTTTCCCTTTGGCCTCAGCTTCACTCCCTGATAGGAGAGATAGTCTTTTCCAGCTAAACATCCAGTTTTCAAACAAGAGAGAAGAGAATCAGAGGAATCAGGCAGATAAAATGAGGGTGTCGAGTAAGACCACATGCACACTCCCTCAGGTTTATGCAGCAGTGTGTGCTGTCTCCAGACATGCAAACTGGCCTATATATGTATAAATGCAGGGCACCCATCTTTGAGTTTTGATTTATTTTAGTGTAGAACATATATTTTATTCATGTATGTTGAATAAAATGTCATATTATAGCATGTTATAAATACATGTCATAGGAAAATACATTGAAACAAACGTCATAGTATAGCATGTTGTAAATAAGTCATGAGAGCATGATATAAAAAAGTCATAGTATTTTACAAAAAATGTCATGTTAAAAAATGTAGTATAGTATGTCGGAAAAATCTGTGTTAGTATTAGTATAGTTTGTCTAAAAAGTTGTGGTATAGTATGTTGAAAAAAGGTCAGAATATAGTGTGTTGGAAAAAAGTCATAGTATAGTATGTTGAAAAAAGTCCTAATATAGTTTGTTGAAGTCATACTATAGTATGTTGAGAAAAAAGTCATAGCATAGTATGTTGAAATAAAAGTCATAGTATAGTATGTTGAAATAAAAGTCATCGTATAGAATATTAAAATAAAAGTCATAGTATAGTATGTTGAATAAAAGTCATAGTATAGTATATTAAAATAAAAGTCATAGTATAGTGTGTTGAAAGAAAGTCATAGTATAGTATCTTGAAAAAAGCCATAATATAGTATGTTGAGAGTCATAGTATAGTATGTTGAAAAAGTCTTAGTGTAGTATGTTGAAAAAGTCATAGTATAGCATGTCAAAAAAGTCATAGTATAGTATGTTGAAAAAAGCCATAATATAGCATGTCAAAAAGTCACAGTATGTTGAAAAAGTCATAGTATAGTATGTTGAAAAAGTCATAGTATAATATGTTGAAAAAGTCACAGTATAATATGTTGAAAAAGTCATAGTATAGGATGTTGAAAAAAGCCACAGTATAGTATGTTGAAAAAGTCATAGTATAGTATGTTGAAATAAGTCAAAGTATAGCATGCCAAAAAAGTCATAGTATAGTATGTTGAAATGAAAGTCATAGTATAGTATGTTGAAAAAAGCCATAATATAATGTCGAAAAAGTCACAGTATATGTTGAAAAAGTCCTAGTATAGTATGTTGAAATAAGTCATAGTATAGCATGTCAAAAAAGTCATAGTATAGTATGTTGAAATAAAAGTCATAGTATAGTATGTTGAAATGAAAGTCATAGTATAGTATGTTGAAAAAGTCATAGTATAGTATGTTGAAAAAGTCATAGTATAGTATGTTGAAATGAAAGCCATAATATAGCATGTCAAAAAGTCACAGTATAATATGTTGAAACAGTCATAGTATAGTATGCTGAAATAAAAGTCATAGTATGCCATGTCAAAAAAGTCATAGTATAATATGTTGGAAATAAAGTCATAGAAAAGTATGTTGAAATAAAAGTCATAGAATAGTATATTAAAATAAAAGTCATAGTATAGTATGTTTAAAAAAAGTCATCGTATAGTATGTTGAAAAAAGTCATAGTATGGTATGTCAAAAAGTCACAGTATGTTGAAAAAGTCATAGTATAGTATGTTGAAAAAGTCATAGTATAGTATGTTGAAAAAGTCACAGTATAATATGTTGAAAAAGTGATAGTATAGTATGTTGAAAAAGTTAGTATAATATGTTGAAAAAGTCATAGTATAGGATGTTGAAAAAGTCATAGTATAGTATGTTGAAACGAAAGTCATAGTATGTTGAAAAAAGCCATAATATAGCATGTCAAAAAGTCACAGTATATGTTGAAAAAGTCATAGTATAGTATGTTGAAATAAGTCAAAGTATAGCATGCCAAAAAAGTCATAGTATAGTATGTTGAAATGAAAGTCATAGTATAGTATGTTGAAAAAAGCCATAATATAGTATGTCGAAAAATTCACAGTATAATGTTGAACAAGTCCTCGTATAGTATGTTGAAATAAGTCATAGTATAGCATGTCAAAAAACTCATAGTATAGTATGTTGAAATAAAAGTCATAGTATAGTATGTTGAAATGAAAGTCATAGTATAGTATGTTGAAAAAAGCCATAATATAGTATGTTGAAAAAGTCATAGTGTTGTATGTTGAAAAAGTCATAGTATAGTATGTTGAAAAAGTCATAGTATAGTATGTTGAAAAAGTCATAGTATAGTATGTTGAAATGAAAGCCATAATATAGCATGTCAAAAAGTCACAGTATAATATGTTCAAACAGTCATAGTATAGTATGTTGAAATAAAAGTCATAGTATAGCATGTCAAAAAAGTCATAGTATGTTGGAAATAAAGTCATAGAAAAGTATGTTGAAATAAAAGTCATAGCATAGTATATTAAAATAAAAGTCATAGTATAGTATGTTTTAAAAAAGTCATGGTATAGTATGTTGAAAAAAATCATAGTATGGTATGTTGAAATGAAAGTCATGGTATAGTATGTCGAAAAAAATCATAGTATAGTATGTTGAAAAAAAATCAGTATAGTATGTTCAAATGAAAGTCATAGTATAGTATGTTGAAAAAGTCATAGTACAGTATGTTGAAATGAAAGTCATATGATAGTATGTTGAAAAAAGCCATAATATAGCATGTCAAAAAGTCACAGTATATGTTGAAAAAGTCATAGCATAGTATGTTGCAAAAGTCATTGTATAGTATGTTGAAAAAAGCCATAATATAGTATGTCGAAAAAGTCACAGTATAATATGTTGAAAAAGTCCTAGTATAGTATGTTGAAATAAGTCATAGTATAGCATGTCAAAAAAGTCATAGTATAGTATGTTGAAATAAAAGTCATAGTATAGTATGTTGAAATGAAAGTCATAGTATAGTATGTTGAAAAAGTCATAGTATAGTATGTTGAAAAAGTCATAGTATAGTATGTTGAAATGAAAGCCATAATATAGCATGTCAAAAAGTCACAGTATAATATGTTGAAACAGTCATAGTATAGTATGCTGAAATAAAAGTCATAGTATGCCATGTCAAAAAAGTCATAGTATATGTTGGAAATAAAGTCATAGAAAAGTATGTTGAAATAAAAGTCATAGAATAGTATATTAAAATAAAAGTCATAGTATAGTATGTTTAAAAAAAAGTCATCGTATAGTATGTTGAAAAAAGTCATAGTATGGTATGTCAAAAAGTCACAGTATGTTGAAAAAGTCATAGTATAGTATGTTGAAAAAGTCATAGTATAGTATGTTGAAAAAGTCACAGTATAATATGTTGAAAAAGTGATAGTATAGTATGTTGAAAAAGTTAGTATAATATGTTGAAAAAGTCATAGTATAGGATGTTGAAAAAGTCATAGTATAGTATGTTGAAACGAAAGTCATAGTATGTTGAAAAAAGCCATAATATAGCATGTCAAAAAGTCACAGTATATGTTGAAAAAGTCATAGTATAGTATGTTGAAATAAGTCAAAGTATAGCATGCCAAAAAAGTCATAGTATAGTATGTTGAAATGAAAGTCATAGTATAGTATGTTGAAAAAAGCCATAATATAGTATGTCGAAAAATTCACAGTATAATGTTGAACAAGTCCTCGTATAGTATGTTGAAATAAGTCATAGTATAGCATGTCAAAAAACTCATAGTATAGTATGTTGAAATAAAAGTCATAGTATAGTATGTTGAAATGAAAGTCATAGTATAGTATGTTGAAAAAAGCCATAATATAGTATGTTGAAAAAGTCATAGTGTTGTATGTTGAAAAAGTCATAGTATAGTATGTTGAAAAAGTCATAGTATAGTATGTTGAAAAAGTCATAGTATAGTATGTTGAAATGAAAGCCATAATATAGCATGTCAAAAAGTCACAGTATAATATGTTCAAACAGTCATAGTATAGTATGTTGAAATAAAAGTCATAGTATAGCATGTCAAAAAAGTCATAGTATGTTGGAAATAAAGTCATAGAAAAGTATGTTGAAATAAAAGTCATAGCATAGTATATTAAAATAAAAGTCATAGTATAGTATGTTTTAAAAAAGTCATGGTATAGTATGTTGAAAAAAATCATAGTATGGTATGTTGAAATGAAAGTCATGGTATAGTATGTCGAAAAAAATCATAGTATAGTATGTTGAAAAAAAATCAGTATAGTATGTTCAAATGAAAGTCATAGTATAGTATGTTGAAAAAGTCATAGTACAGTATGTTGAAATGAAAGTCATATGATAGTATGTTGAAAAAAGCCATAATATAGCATGTCAAAAAGTCACAGTATATGTTGAAAAAGTCATAGCATAGTATGTTGCAAAAGTCATTGTATAGTATGTTGAAAAAAGCCATAATATAGTATGTCGAAAAAGTCACAGTATAATATGTTGAAAAAGTCCTAGTATAGTATGTTGAAATAAGTCATAGTATAGCATGTCAAAAAAGTCATAGTATAGTATGTTGAAATAAAAGTCATAGTATAGTATGTTGAAATGAAAGTCATAGTATAGCATGTTGAAAAAGTCATAGTATAGTATGTTGAAAAAGTCATAGTATAGTATGTTGAAATGAAAGCCATAATATAGCATGTCAAAAAGTCACAGTATAATATGTTGAAACAGTCATAGTATAGTATGCTGAAATAAAAGTCATAGTATGCCATGTCAAAAAAGTCATAGTATAATATGTTGGAAATAAAGTCATAGAAAAGTATGTTGAAATAAAAGTCATAGAATAGTATATTAAAATAAAAGTCATAGTATAGTATGTTTAAAAAAAGTCATCGTATAGTATGTTGAAAAAAGTCATAGTATGGTATGTCAAAAAGTCACAGTATGTTGAAAAAGTCATAGTATAGTATGTTGAAAAAGTCATAGTATAGTATGTTGAAAAAGTCACAGTATAATATGTTGAAAAAGTGATAGTATAGTATGTTGAAAAAGTTAGTATAATATGTTGAAAAAGTCATAGTATAGGATGTTGAAAAAGTCATAGTATAGTATGTTGAAACGAAAGTCATAGTATGTTGAAAAAAGCCATAATATAGCATGTCAAAAAGTCACAGTATATGTTGAAAAAGTCATAGTATAGTATGTTGAAATAAGTCAAAGTATAGCATGCCAAAAAAGTCATAGTATAGTATGTTGAAATGAAAGTCATAGTATAGTATGTTGAAAAAAGCCATAATATAGTATGTCGAAAAATTCACAGTATAATGTTGAACAAGTCCTCGTATAGTATGTTGAAATAAGTCATAGTATAGCATGTCAAAAAACTCATAGTATAGTATGTTGAAATAAAAGTCATAGTATAGTATGTTGAAATGAAAGTCATAGTATAGTATGTTGAAAAAAGCCATAATATAGTATGTTGAAAAAGTCATAGTGTTGTATGTTGAAAAAGTCATAGTATAGTATGTTGAAAAAGTCATAGTATAGTATGTTGAAAAAGTCATAGTATAGTATGTTGAAATGAAAGCCATAATATAGCATGTCAAAAAGTCACAGTATAATATGTTCAAACAGTCATAGTATAGTATGTTGAAATAAAAGTCATAGTATAGCATGTCAAAAAAGTCATAGTATGTTGGAAATAAAGTCATAGAAAAGTATGTTGAAATAAAAGTCATAGCATAGTATATTAAAATAAAAGTCATAGTATAGTATGTTTTAAAAAAGTCATGGTATAGTATGTTGAAAAAAGTCATAGTATGGTATGTTGAAATGAAAGTCATGGTATAGTATGTCGAAAAAAATCATAGTATAGTATGTTGAAAAAAAAATCAGTATAGTATGTTCAAATGAAAGTCATAGTATAGTATGTTGAAAAAGTCATAGTACAGTATGTTGAAATGAAAGTCATATGATAGTATGTTGAAAAAAGCCATAATATAGCATGTCAAAAAGTCACAGTATAGTGTGTTGAAATGAAAGTCATAGTATAGTATGTTGTAAAAAGTCATAGTATAGTATGGTAAAAAAAGTTGTAGTATAGTGTGTTGAAATGAAAGTCAGTATAATATGCTGTAAAAAGTCATAGTATAGTATGTTGAAAAAAGTCATAGTATGGTATGTTGAAATGAAAGTTATGGTATAGTATGTCGGAAAAAAGTCATAGTATAGTATGTTGACAGAAGTCATAATGTAGTTTGTTGAAGAAGTCATAGTATAGTATGTTGAAAAAAAATCATAGTATAGTATGTTCAAATGAAAGTCATAGTATAGTATGTTGAAAAAGGCCATAATATAGTGTGTTGGAAAAAAGTCATAGTATAGTATGTTGAAAAAGGCCATAATATAGTGTGTTGGAAAAAAAGTCATAGTATAGTATGTTGAAAAAAGTCCTAATATAGTTTGTTGAAGAAGTCATACTATAGTATGTTGAACAAAGTCATTGTACAGTATATTAAAAAAAAATTCATGGTATGATATGTTGAAAAAAGTCATAGTATAGCATGTCAAAAAAGTCATAGTGTAGTATGTTGGAAAAAGTCATAGAAAAGTATGTTGAAATAAAAGTCATAGCATAGTGTGTTGAAAAAAGTCACAGTATAGTATGTTGAAAAATAGTCATAGTATAGTATGTTGAAATGAAAGTCATAGTATAGTATGTTGAAAAAAGCCATAATATAGTATGTTGAAAAAGTCATAGTGTTGTATGTTGAAAAAGTCATAGTATAGTATGTTGAAAAAGTCATAGTATAGTATGTTGAAAAAGTCATAGTATAGTATGTTGAAATGAAAGCCATAATATAGCATGTCAAAAAGTCACAGTATAATATGTTCAAACAGTCATAGTATAGTATGTTGAAATAAAAGTCATAGTATAGCATGTCAAAAAAGTCATAGTATGTTGGAAATAAAGTCATAGAAAAGTATGTTGAAATAAAAGTCATAGCATAGTATATTAAAATAAAAGTCATAGTATAGTATGTTTTAAAAAAGTCATGGTATAGTATGTTGAAAAAAATCATAGTATGGTATGTTGAAATGAAAGTCATGGTATAGTATGTCGAAAAAAATCATAGTATAGTATGTTGAAAAAAAATCAGTATAGTATGTTCAAATGAAAGTCATAGTATAGTATGTTGAAAAAGTCATAGTACAGTATGTTGAAATGAAAGTCATATGATAGTATGTTGAAAAAAGCCATAATATAGCATGTCAAAAAGTCACAGTATATGTTGAAAAAGTCATAGCATAGTATGTTGCAAAAGTCATTGTATAGTATGTTGAAAAAAGCCATAATATAGTATGTCGAAAAAGTCACAGTATAATATGTTGAAAAAGTCCTAGTATAGTATGTTGAAATAAGTCATAGTATAGCATGTCAAAAAAGTCATAGTATAGTATGTTGAAATAAAAGTCATAGTATAGTATGTTGAAATGAAAGTCATAGTATAGTATGTTGAAAAAGTCATAGTATAGTATGTTGAAAAAGTCATAGTATAGTATGTTGAAATGAAAGCCATAATATAGCATGTCAAAAAGTCACAGTATAATATGTTGAAACAGTCATAGTATAGTATGCTGAAATAAAAGTCATAGTATGCCATGTCAAAAAAGTCATAGTATATGTTGGAAATAAAGTCATAGAAAAGTATGTTGAAATAAAAGTCATAGAATAGTATATTAAAATAAAAGTCATAGTATAGTATGTTTAAAAAAAGTCATCGTATAGTATGTTGAAAAAAGTCATAGTATGGTATGTCAAAAAGTCACAGTATGTTGAAAAAGTCATAGTATAGTATGTTGAAAAAGTCATAGTATAGTATGTTGAAAAAGTCACAGTATAATATGTTGAAAAAGTGATAGTATAGTATGTTGAAAAAGTTAGTATAATATGTTGAAAAAGTCATAGTATAGGATGTTGAAAAAGTCATAGTATAGTATGTTGAAACGAAAGTCATAGTATGTTGAAAAAAGCCATAATATAGCATGTCAAAAAGTCACAGTATATGTTGAAAAAGTCATAGTATAGTATGTTGAAATAAGTCAAAGTATAGCATGCCAAAAAAGTCATAGTATAGTATGTTGAAATGAAAGTCATAGTATAGTATGTTGAAAAAAGCCATAATATAGTATGTCGAAAAATTCACAGTATAATGTTGAACAAGTCCTCGTATAGTATGTTGAAATAAGTCATAGTATAGCATGTCAAAAAACTCATAGTATAGTATGTTGAAATAAAAGTCATAGTATAGTATGTTGAAATGAAAGTCATAGTATAGTATGTTGAAAAAAGCCATAATATAGTATGTTGAAAAAGTCATAGTGTTGTATGTTGAAAAAGTCATAGTATAGTATGTTGAAAAAGTCATAGTATAGTATGTTGAAAAAGTCATAGTATAGTATGTTGAAATGAAAGCCATAATATAGCATGTCAAAAAGTCACAGTATAATATGTTCAAACAGTCATAGTATAGTATGTTGAAATAAAAGTCATAGTATAGCATGTCAAAAAAGTCATAGTATGTTGGAAATAAAGTCATAGAAAAGTATGTTGAAATAAAAGTCATAGCATAGTATATTAAAATAAAAGTCATAGTATAGTATGTTTTAAAAAAGTCATGGTATAGTATGTTGAAAAAAATCATAGTATGGTATGTTGAAATGAAAGTCATGGTATAGTATGTCGAAAAAAATCATAGTATAGTATGTTGAAAAAAAATCAGTATAGTATGTTCAAATGAAAGTCATAGTATAGTATGTTGAAAAAGTCATAGTACAGTATGTTGAAATGAAAGTCATATGATAGTATGTTGAAAAAAGCCATAATATAGCATGTCAAAAAGTCACAGTATATGTTGAAAAAGTCATAGCATAGTATGTTGCAAAAGTCATTGTATAGTATGTTGAAAAAAGCCATAATATAGTATGTCGAAAAAGTCACAGTATAATATGTTGAAAAAGTCCTAGTATAGTATGTTGAAATAAGTCATAGTATAGCATGTCAAAAAAGTCATAGTATAGTATGTTGAAATAAAAGTCATAGTATAGTATGTTGAAATGAAAGTCATAGTATAGCATGTTGAAAAAGTCATAGTATAGTATGTTGAAAAAGTCATAGTATAGTATGTTGAAATGAAAGCCATAATATAGCATGTCAAAAAGTCACAGTATAATATGTTGAAACAGTCATAGTATAGTATGCTGAAATAAAAGTCATAGTATGCCATGTCAAAAAAGTCATAGTATAATATGTTGGAAATAAAGTCATAGAAAAGTATGTTGAAATAAAAGTCATAGAATAGTATATTAAAATAAAAGTCATAGTATAGTATGTTTAAAAAAAGTCATCGTATAGTATGTTGAAAAAAGTCATAGTATGGTATGTCAAAAAGTCACAGTATGTTGAAAAAGTCATAGTATAGTATGTTGAAAAAGTCATAGTATAGTATGTTGAAAAAGTCACAGTATAATATGTTGAAAAAGTGATAGTATAGTATGTTGAAAAAGTTAGTATAATATGTTGAAAAAGTCATAGTATAGGATGTTGAAAAAGTCATAGTATAGTATGTTGAAACGAAAGTCATAGTATGTTGAAAAAAGCCATAATATAGCATGTCAAAAAGTCACAGTATATGTTGAAAAAGTCATAGTATAGTATGTTGAAATAAGTCAAAGTATAGCATGCCAAAAAAGTCATAGTATAGTATGTTGAAATGAAAGTCATAGTATAGTATGTTGAAAAAAGCCATAATATAGTATGTCGAAAAATTCACAGTATAATGTTGAACAAGTCCTCGTATAGTATGTTGAAATAAGTCATAGTATAGCATGTCAAAAAACTCATAGTATAGTATGTTGAAATAAAAGTCATAGTATAGTATGTTGAAATGAAAGTCATAGTATAGTATGTTGAAAAAAGCCATAATATAGTATGTTGAAAAAGTCATAGTGTTGTATGTTGAAAAAGTCATAGTATAGTATGTTGAAAAAGTCATAGTATAGTATGTTGAAAAAGTCATAGTATAGTATGTTGAAATGAAAGCCATAATATAGCATGTCAAAAAGTCACAGTATAATATGTTCAAACAGTCATAGTATAGTATGTTGAAATAAAAGTCATAGTATAGCATGTCAAAAAAGTCATAGTATGTTGGAAATAAAGTCATAGAAAAGTATGTTGAAATAAAAGTCATAGCATAGTATATTAAAATAAAAGTCATAGTATAGTATGTTTTAAAAAAGTCATGGTATAGTATGTTGAAAAAAGTCATAGTATGGTATGTTGAAATGAAAGTCATGGTATAGTATGTCGAAAAAAATCATAGTATAGTATGTTGAAAAAAAAATCAGTATAGTATGTTCAAATGAAAGTCATAGTATAGTATGTTGAAAAAGTCATAGTACAGTATGTTGAAATGAAAGTCATATGATAGTATGTTGAAAAAAGCCATAATATAGCATGTCAAAAAGTCACAGTATAGTGTGTTGAAATGAAAGTCATAGTATAGTATGTTGTAAAAAGTCATAGTATAGTATGGTAAAAAAAGTTGTAGTATAGTGTGTTGAAATGAAAGTCAGTATAATATGCTGTAAAAAGTCATAGTATAGTATGTTGAAAAAAGTCATAGTATGGTATGTTGAAATGAAAGTTATGGTATAGTATGTCGGAAAAAAGTCATAGTATAGTATGTTGACAGAAGTCATAATGTAGTTTGTTGAAGAAGTCATAGTATAGTATGTTGAAAAAAAATCATAGTATAGTATGTTCAAATGAAAGTCATAGTATAGTATGTTGAAAAAGGCCATAATATAGTGTGTTGGAAAAAAGTCATAGTATAGTATGTTGAAAAAGGCCATAATATAGTGTGTTGGAAAAAAAGTCATAGTATAGTATGTTGAAAAAAGTCCTAATATAGTTTGTTGAAGAAGTCATACTATAGTATGTTGAACAAAGTCATTGTACAGTATATTAAAAAAAAATTCATGGTATGATATGTTGAAAAAAGTCATAGTATAGCATGTCAAAAAAGTCATAGTGTAGTATGTTGGAAAAAAGTCATAGAAAAGTATGTTGAAATAAAAGTCATAGCATAGTGTGTTGAAAAAAGTCACAGTATAGTATGTTGAAAAATAGTCATAGTATGGCATGTTGAAATGAAAATCATGGTATAGTATGTCGAAAAAATTGATAGTATAGTATGTTAAAAAGTAATAGTATAGTATGTCGAAAAAATTCATAGTATAGTATGTCAACCAGTCATAGTGTAGTATGTCAGAAAATCATAGTATAGTATGCTGAAAAAAGTCAGTACAGTATGTCAGAAAAGTCATAATATAGAAAGTATAGCATGTTGAAAAAGTCATAGCATCTTGAAAAAGTCATAGTATGTCGAAAAAAGCCATAGTATAATATGTCATAAAAAAGTCATAATAGAGTATGTTAAAAAAAAGAAGTCATAGCATTGTATTTCAAAAAAAGTGTCGTACAACTAACCTTCAGTCTTTCTTTGTCAGCTTTTACTTTATCATTTCCCAAATCTCCTCTACTTCTCTTCAGCTGTTCCTCTTTTCTTCTCTTCAACTTACAGGACAGATGATGGAAATGACACAACCACTACTTTGTACCTCGTTCTCGTGAAAAGTCAGAAATCATGTCACACTTTGTGCTGGTAATAATAATTTCATAAAACTGGCTGCAGCTTGTTGCAGTTTCCCACCGATCTCTGGCATTTCGTTTCCCCACTCCCACCGAGACGTTCACTTTTTAATGGTCCACCCACCGTCCGACCAGCTGGGTTTGTTTTAAGTGTAGGGGTGGAATTTCACAGCTTTTCTAACCAACTCTTTCTTAGCCTTTCACAAACTAAAACACAAAAAATATATAAAATAAAGAAGAAACTATATGAATCAGCCATGAACACTTTCCAGAATAACTTGGATTCATCGCGGCCTTTTTCTAAACAGTGAAAACATAATGAAAGAAAGACAGACCACATTTTATTTATAAGTAAAACAGTAATAACATTCCATAATACAACTTTATTAACAAAACAACAACTCCAAAGCTCAAAGATTCCAAAAATGTTTGTAAGGCTTCACAATTCAGTTTTTAAATCACATCTTCAGTGAATTATTTTCCTCATTTTTACTTCTCCAGTCACATTTTCATTCACTGTTGGCTCATTTTTCACTGCAATATAAAGTTCTGCACGTCTATTTAAACAGCATGGTCACGGCTAGAAGCAGAGAGAATTTAGAAATGTCTTCTATGCAGTGAGACACAGTTGTATTGCCTTAAATCATAAAAAAAGAAAAATCAAAAGTTGAATTTGGGCTCTGGTCAGGGGTCATTAAGTGTCACAGAGTCTTTGTCATGGTGCTCATTGCTAGCTAAATCACCACAAGGCTTTCTGCTTGCCAACATGAACTTCCTGTAGCCTGAGCGATGGCTTCCTCTGGTTGCTAACGTACTAAACAGTAAGAGGCTCCACCTGGTGGCAGAACCAGGTACTACAGGTAATCTTACAGTACTTGAAATGTGTATTATCGAGGAAAGTGGTATCGAATTGATAGGTACTAAATATTAAATGACTTGAATCACATCAGGGACAAAATAAATTCTTTATTAGGACATTGTTCCAGTATGCTTGCTGCCTGTTATTAAAGTGAACCTTCTCTTGCTGTAGGTCCAGTCACAGGAAGTACAGTCTGGGCCGCCCAGACCAGCGGGACCTGAGTGAGAACCTTGCTGCCACCCAGGGCCTGGCCAGCATGATCACCGAGGCCCAGAGATTGTTCCAGGTACCACCAGCCTGCTACAAGAGAAAAAAAAAACAAAAAAAAACAGCACATTAAAGTTGTGATACAGAAAACTTTACTAAATCCTCTCTGCAGCTTCCAGAGTTTTGGCCCGGCCAGAGTTTAGGTGCTGCTGCCATCGCCGAGGACTCCCTTTGTGAGGAGCCTGGAGGAGGAGGTCCGGTTCCTCCCAGTCAGAGTGGAGGTTCTGAGGAGGATCAACAGGAGGAGAGAAGGAAGAAGCTGCAGCTCAGCACCCAGATCCTCCTGAAGGAAGCTCGGGAGAAGAGTCGGGGCTGGGAGAACCACCCAGCTCCAGAGAACGTAGAGGTGGCCTTCAAGAAGGTGAGTGGAGGTCGGACCTGGAGAAGGTGTTTGGTCATTGCGTATAAAACCAACCAAATCTGAAAAAACATGCAGTAGTTTAATTTCTATGACTCAGAACAAGCATTGGTACCCTGGATGTGTTAGCAGCTTTATAGTAAAATATCCCTCAGTACAAGAGCAGATGTTTAGGACAACATCAACATGCAACAGCACCACCTACAAAAACTTGATCACTAAAATATGGTTTTAAAGGCTAACTTTTTCCAAAATACTACGTTCTGTCCAAGGATTTATAGGTTTAAAGGTTTATCCTTTCTGGTGAAGGAATTATGGTTTTAAAGGTTTATTTCAGCCAATAAACCTCATTACTTGTAATGGTTGAGTTGTGGTTTTAAAGGCTAATTTCATCCAAAATACTACTTTCTGTCCAAGTAGTCATAGGTTTAAGGGCTTATTTTACTCAGTTAGCACTTTCTAAGGCATAAGTTATGGATTGAAAGGTTTAAGCAGTCAACCAGCTCTTTCTAATGGATGAAATCTGGTTTTAGAGGCTAATTTCACCCAAAATATCATAATATTCGAGTTATGATTTTAAATGATAATTTCATCCCAAATAGTTCTTTCTGTCCAAGGATTCATAGTATTAAAGGTTTATTGAACTCAATTAGTAATTTATGATGAATGAATTATGGTTTTAAAGACTAATTTCAGCCAAAATATTACTTTGTGATGATCAAGTTATGGTTTTGGAGGTTAATTCCACCTAAAATACTACTTCCTGTCCAAGTACTTCAAGTTTTGAAGGTTTGATCCAGTCAGCTAGTTCTTTCGAATGAATGGTTTTAGAGGCCAATTTTACCCAAAATACTATTTTATAATATTCGAGTTACAGTTTTAAAAGATAAGTTTGTCAAAAATACTACTTTAAGGTCACTGAGTTATGGTTTTAAAGGTTCATTTTGTCCAAAATAATACTTTGTTCAAGTGGAACAGTGAAATAGTACTTCCTGTCCAAGTACGTCTAGTTTTAAAGGTTTACTCCACTCAACTAGTTCTTTCTAATGAATGAATTGTGGTTTTATTGGCTCATTTTACCCAAAATACTACTTTCTGTCTAGGTACTTCTAGTTTTAAAGGTTTGTTCCACTTAACTAGCACTTTCTGATGCACCCAACTTACCTCCACTTTGGAAAAAAAAGCAGTTTTTCCACTTTGCTTTTGTAGATAGCCAGAGTTTTGCTGGTTTCTTCTTCCTCTTTCAGGATTTTTTTTTTTTTTTTAGCAGCGATGACCGGTTTTGTTTTAAAGCCATGTAGGCTTTACCTCCACCTTCCTGTGACACTACACGGTCTAGTTTATGGACAACAAACGAGCCTAACTCACATTGTCTTTCTTTACATTTTTTGGTTTCAGACGTTTGCTGGAAAATTAATTAATTAATTAATTAATTGGAAACACAGCTGCAGTAAGTTGATGCTGCAGCACCTGAGCAGCAGGTTTAGTGTAGAACAGGTTTTATTTGATAATGGAGGGTTTTGATTCGACATCTTGCCGTTCTTGTTGGATTAAAGGCTCCAGCGTAGTGGGAAGGCAGCTGAGTTTTCATTTTTTCTGTCCGTTGGCCTTCAGATGGACGACGGCTGCCTGCTGTGGATGTGGCGAGGCTCCGTGGAGGTGGACGCCCCCCAGATCGAGCTGCTCCACCGGCTGCTGAGGGAGCAGCAGCTGTGGGAGGGAAATCTGCGCCACGCCGCCGTCATCCAGACCTTGTCCAAGGACGCTGACGTCTACCGATACGTCCTCCAGGGCCGCGGTCACGAGCTGGGCTCCCAACCCGTCCAGGAGCACCTGCTGCTCAGGTAACAACTAGCACACTTTATTTATACAGCTACTTTCCAAAACAAGCTTTACAGGAGGAAAAACAGAGAGGTAATGATGCAGAGCGAGCCTCGGGCCTCACCTGCCGAGCTCCACAGAGCGAACAGGACACAAGAGGCAAAGCAGAAATTTACCCTCAAAGTGTCAGTTTGAGTTAAACCGAAGCGCAGCATCGCTTCTTGGTGTGCGTGACGTTTGAAGGTGGTTGCTGAAATTTTAATCCAACCCCGAAGTCACACGAACCATGACGGTATCCGTGTCTGCAGCTGGACCACAGCGCTTTCTCTTTAACATTTCCTCTCTGTATGACCACGTACGTGAAATTTGAGTTACCCCTGAGAAAGACATTATAATAAGAGCTTTTGCGTAATACATTCAGCCACAGTCTTTATTTTCAACAAATCCAGTGTAAAGACCAAAAACAAGCAAGTGCAGCACCTGAAATTTTAGAAACAGGCCACAAAATAATAGTTTTATTCATATTTCTGCAGCAGCTTTTACATTCTTCGATCTTGGGATAAATAACTTGTCTTGTAAACACCACAGAACCAGGATGAACAGCTGAAACTGAACACTTGTGCCTTTAAATTTATTGATATGAATGACTTTAATTAGCTTATTACATTAAAATACACATTTGTTATTAAAGTTAAAACCAGTGACCAGTGTTGCCTTCTTGTTCCTGTAATAACAGAAGAGTTTTTGTAGGGAGTATGTTTACTTGTTTCACATTTTTTTGTCACCGTGGATTCATTTTTTTCTCAGCAATATAAAGTCCTGCACCTCTGTTTAAACAGAACATCCATAACTAGGACAAACTTAGAAATATCTTCTGTGCAGCATGATGCAGTTACAATGCTAGAAGTCATAAGAAAGAAAAAACAAAAGTTTAATTTTGTAATTTTTTACTTTTTAAATCTGTTTCCATACTTGTTTTCTCTTTGCCCTGTGTAAACAGCCTGCAGTTCAGCTAAAAAATCTCAGAATTTTGGTCCCTTTACTATGTCTTCAGGGTTGCTCTGAATTGTTGGATTTAGTTAGAGAAAATGGTTTTTTGTTTATTTTTTTGGCAACATTTTAAATGAGTAGTGTATTAGTCAGGTATGTCATCATGAATCACAAAAAAGAATAACCAAAAGTTGAATTTGAGATGAAGTAGGAGGTCATTAAATGTCACAGAATCCTTGTCATGGTGCACATTGATAGCTCCCACGATGCTCTCTGCTTGCAAACATGCAGTGGAACAATGAGGTACTACAGCTGATCTCGGACATTTAAAAGGATCAAATATCACTTTTTTTTAAACTTAAATTGAAATATTAAACCACTGGACATATGAATATGTCCATGTACACATTTATAGCACATATATTAGAGTTTAATGCTCTCTTGTTATAAAATTTTGCCTTTTCCCCCCATTTTCAATAGCTAAAAGTTAAAAAATTGTCCTCTTTTGGAGCAGTTTAGTCGTTTAGATCTACTAGAAACTGAGCTGTCTGTGTCCTCTTCAGATTTAATGGCAGTGGGAGTTAAATTTTTGGAGATATTGAACCTTCAAAAGGCCCCCAGGTACAATGTTTTTATTTGAGGGGGAAATACTAGAATTCCCAGGTCTGAAAACATGATATTGTCAAAATTCAGTCACAATATTGTACAGAACGTAGTTTTAGGTCTCAAATAAGCAAATTCTGAATAAGAGACTGAAGCAACATATTTCCTGAATCCTGTCTTAAGCGACACTGATGGATTCTATTGGTGATTTAATTGGTTTTGGTGACATTAAATATCCTTTAAAACCTTCTTTAGGTTTGTGTTCTGATATCCACACTACTGTTCAAAAGTTTGGGGTCAGACAATTTCATGTTTTCCATGAAAACTCCCATTTTTATTCATGTGCTGACATAACTGCACAGGGGTTTTCTAATCATCAGCATTTCAGCACCACTCAACATCACTCTAAGTGACCCCAGAATTTTGAACAGGAGTGTATATTGGAATTTTCAGTGTCAGTGATCAATTACAGAAATATTAAAACAGAAAAACCAAACCTTCAGAAGCTGCTTGGAGCTAAAATCAGACTGAAAACTGAGATTTTTCGTCTCATTATTATGAATCCTCCTGCTCAGGTGGTGGCAGGCCGACCCGTCCTCCGGTCCTCTCTTCCTGTCCTCGGTATCCACGGACCACCCTGAGGTTCTGGTGGACGGGGTCCGGGTCCACGTCCACGGCTGCCTCTACTTGCTGGAGCCCGCCGGAGCCAGGAAGACCCGGCTGACCCACCTGTGTCGAACAGATACCAGGTGAGAGCGAGTCTTTAAACCCTCTAATGGCTGGAGGGGAGGATGCAGGGAAAGCTGAGTTATCAAACCAGATTTCAATCCTGCTGAGAGCCGGAGAGGATTTAAGGCCGTGAGAAGCCTATTAAAAGAAATATCTGGAGAGAGCGCTTAGTCCATCTTATCAGTCTTAATTGCGGCCGCTCTGTGTTTCTGACCTCTATCTGCTACACAACCACCGCCTCCCTGTAGGTGAGGAAGACGAGGAAGACGAGGAGGAGGGACGGCGCTCATGATTCATGCCCTTTGAAACTAAGTTGCTGCAGATTTTCTGCTGCTTACGTGATCAAGCCGAGTCTCGGTGGAGAAACTGCGGCTCCATTCGTCTCAGCTGATTAAATGAAACAGAAAACAGGTGGCGGTGCACAGATCTCAGCTCTGTCGTTATTCCTCACTGCAACGGTACGAAGAGGTGGCGGCAGACTTAGACAATTTAGAGCGTAGCAGGAAGTCAGTGTTGAAGAGAGAACAGGGAGGTTTCTTCCTGACAGCATCCTGAACGCTGCAGGTCACTTTAACCCACTGGTAAATGTGTAAAAGGGACGCAAGAGTCGGTCAAAATCTGGAGGTTTTCGTTAGTTACGAACTGATTATTGGGGCCGATAGTCAGCAGTTCTCTAATTATCTGTAAGGTTTTTTTAATTAACACAACTTTGGCTCCCACAGCCTTATCTGATTGAAATGATAATGAAAGAATTGTGGTTTTGGAGGCTAATTCCACGTAAAATACTACTTCCTGTCCAAGTACTTCTCATTTAATGGTTTATTCTACTCGACTAGTTCTTTCTAATGAATGAATTGTGCTTTTAAAGGCTAATTTCAGCTAAAATACTATTTCACAATATTCGAGTTATGGTTTTAAATAAAAATTTTGTCCAAAATACTACTATAAGGTGACAGAGTTTGGAGGCTAATTCCACGTATAATGCTATTTCCTGTCGAAGTATGTCCAGTTTTAAAGGTTTCTTCCTGTCAACTAGCTCTTTCTAATGAATGAATTGTGGTTTTAGAGGCTAATTTCACCCAAACTAATACTTATTGATGAAGCAGAGCAGTAAAATAGTACTTCCTGTCCAAGTACTTCTAGTTTTAAAGGTTTATTCCACTCAGCTAGTTCTTTCTGATGAATTAATTATGGTTTTAGAAGTTCATTTCAGCCTAAATACTACTTTGTAATGGTTGAGTTATGGTTTTAAAGGCAATTTTTTTCCCAAAATACTATTTTTGGTCCAAGAATTTCTACATTAAAAGGTTTTTTTCCACTCAACTTGCACTTTTTAAGACACAAGTTGTGGTTTAAAAGGTTGAATCCAGTCAACAAGTTATTTCTAATGAACGAATTCTGGTTTTAGAGACCAATTTCACTCAAAATACTAATTTATAATATTCGAATGGTTGTAAGTGACAATTTTGTCCAAAACACTACTTCCTGTCCAAGACCTCTAGTTAAAAAAAGTTTAAAGGTTTATTCCAATCAACTAGTTGTTTCTAAAGAATGAATTATGGTTTTGAAGGTTTATTTCAACTTTGGCTCCCACAGCCTTATCTGATTGGTTAAGCGTCACAAATAACAGCCAATCCGCTGCACTGAAAGCTACTGACTGCAGACGAACACATTTGCAGATATTTATATCAGATACTTAAGTTGTGAGAAACGCTGCAATCTTCCACCAGCACATCCAGTTTTACTGTTACACTGAAAACACTAATATTTAACTAGTTAGTGTCAATGCAGCTGGAACTTGTTCTGCTAATGGCGCTATGCTACACCTTTTAGCCTGCAGCTAACGCTATCTGGAGCATCACAACTTCCTTCTAAAATCATGTAAACTTCAACAATTTGCAAAACAACAATGTGCAAAAACTGAACAGGAAACAGAAGACTTGGCAACAAACCAGGAAGTTAGCTACTCTCACAGTGGCTATGCTAACGGCTAACAGCTAAGTAAAGAAGCAGCTACAGATTATCGGTTATCCATCTGTCTTGGTTACAAATATTCTGTATCGGCCCTGAAAAAATAAACACTTACTGGTGGATCTCTTGTTCTTGTGTTGTGTTGAGAGATCACAATACAATATATGATGTCAGGACTGAAAACTGATAGTTGTATCCTTTCTAGCGGATCATATTTGAACAAGAAAGACTAGCCTGTCTCATTCATTTCTTTCTAACACACCAATAGGAGCCCAAAACAGTCAAACAGGCTAAAAGTTGTCTAACCCATAGATGAGTCATGTTTTTAAGGTTTTTCTCAAAGCATCCAGGATCATTCGCACCACTGTTTACTTACATTTGTGTAGTTGGTCTCTTGTACACCCTTCACAGCTTGTAAAAGATGGTGGCTTTGTCCTAAGAAGGGAACTTGACTTCTGTTGTTCTCACGTCTCATTCAAGAGTTTTCCTTGAACTGTGCAAAGGCTGGAAGTTAGGAATAAAAGAAAACACAGTTACCTGCAGAAGATGTCCAGAAAGACTCTTATTGCTTATTGAAGCGTTTTGCTTCCAATAAGGAAAAAATGACTAAAAGAATACAAACAAATGTCACTAATAGGCTTGTACACAAAATATCATGAAGCTGAAACAGAATAAACTGCAGTAAATCAACCTGAATGATCAAATACAAACTGTAGAAAGACTTGCGAGTCGATGTAATGCTCAACGAAGAACCACAAAAGAACCACAATGAGAACCTCAGTTTGCAAACATTTTCCTATTTAGATATACAAATCCTCCACTGAAAGTCAGTCCTAGTTATGATTTACTAAGTTTCCCTGAAACGAGCAAATTAAAGCGTTTGAAAAAGGCACAGATGGATCTGATCTATAACTGTGATTATCTCTGCAGGCTTGTAGTCGGACCGTTAGTGAAAGGAGGAGCAGTAATACTTTATTTTTCTGATTTCTGACTGTTTCTGCTGAATAAAGAGCCTGAAAACTGAAACGAGTGAAATCAGCTTCATTTCCATTCAGCCGGCTGCCGTCGACCCGCCGTGGCTGTTATGCAACAAAGATGATGTAAGAAAGAAGCGAAGTGGCCCAGAGGGACGGACGCCTTCACTGTCGCTTCCTCCCGCCTTTAATTTCCTCTCATGACAGAGCTGGAGCTGAACGGCTGCCGCTTATTTGCTGTGGCATTAATTTTAAGGGCTTGTTAGCTTTCAAGGCAGCACAACAGAACCACAGCAGCGAGGTCGGAGCTTTTTACAGGTCAGGACTCTTGATCCGATCGACTCCAGAGGAAATTAAATACATTGCAGCCTCAGCGATGGGAATCATGGAGGACATAAAGGAACATGTTTAACTTTTAGATCTTGATTTACATGTGCAGTTTCTTTCAACTTTTGTTGGAAGGAGAAATGCTGATATAAATAAAATAGTCATTTAGTGCAACTTTACATTGAACACAACAGGGTTTTTCCTGCTCAGAGTTGGACGACGCAAGACAGTCTGTTTTACTGGATGCTTAAAGATGCTTTTAATAGACTAATTGAGATTTAGTCATCAGATTGTGACACCTGGAGGGATGTAAAACTGCTCTGGTTGCAGGTTTTAACAGAACTCCAATGTGGTTTTTCAGCCCTGAAAATTTCACCTACACTACAGTTCAAAAGTTTGGGGTCAACCAGACAGTTTCATGTTTTCCATGAAAACTCCCACTTTTATCCATGTGCTAACATAACTGCACAAGGGTTTTCTAATCATCAATGAGCCTTTCAACACCATTAGCTAACACAATGTAGCATTAGAACACAGGAGTGATGGTTGCTGGAAATGTTCCTCTGTACCCCTATGGAGATATTCCATTAAAAATCAGCTGTTTCCAGCTACAATAGTCATTTACCACATTAACAATGTCTACACTGGATTTATCATTCATTTAATGTGATCTTCATTGAAAAAAAATGCTTTTCTTTCAGAAATAAGGACATTTCTAAGTGACCCCAAACTTTTGAACGGTAGTGTAGATGGAAGTAGCTGCTGTACTGATGAAGTTCTGGGGCTCAGAAATGATGGAAAAACTAAAGAGAATTACACCTCTATGAACTTGTAGGGCCTGTAACCTTGTAAATATTCCAAGTATGAAGGTACAACTTTACATGGCTTCACTAAATATACTAAAAATACTGTAGTTTAAAAAATCAGCTGATTCTGAGGAGGTCAAATGAGAACTTTTTTTCAGATTTGGTTGATTTGATATGGAATTACCAATAAGCCAAATTAAGATCATCCTCCTCTCTCATTTGCTTGGATTATTCCTTCCAAACATGCACGGTGGATCAGCGTCTATATATGATCTGGTGCATTTTGGTAGCTTAACATAAAAAATTCTAGAGTTAGCACAGAACCTCAATTACAATCTGATGACAAAATTACGTCTCTCAGACCTTTTAGACTCATGGATGTAGGAAGTTTATCGCCAGTTTTAGTGCTAATCTTTGTGAAACTGCTTAGAATAAAAGTGGAGATGCAACCGAAGCCTCTATTACTTCAAAGACTGTACAGGTAAAACCAGTAACAGGGAAACTGCAGGCGTAAACATTCATTTTAATGCTATTTCAGGTGTAAATCTACTAATATTATCGATAATCTGAATGAGGTCTGTACCAAATCACCAATTTCTCAAAAACTGTAAAGACTTCAGAGGTGAAACTTGGCAGATAGTTGATCCACAGTGACATGCTTCACATCGCCAAAAATGGTTCCAGTAGCGCCATCGTGTGGTTAGTTACAGCACTGCAATTCTATCCCATCCTCCTCCTATGTACTTTCAAATAGAAATCTGCTTGCAATTAAGTCAGTTTCTCATGTGAAAAAGGTTCAAGAGGAAATACTGAGGAGAATGTTAGTGTTCTGAGAGTAACATGAGAAACATCGTAGCACTGACTTTTTATTCTTTCCCTGCTTGGTTAAATTTAAGAAAACACCGTCCTCGGTTAGATGACCATTTATAGGTCTATAACTGGAGAATCTGCTCTAAAGCTCATTGTGTGAAGTGTTTTTTGTGTATCTGACCTTCTTTCTGTTGTGTTTCCTTGTTGCAGGGGTCGATCCCAGCAGTGGCACAGCAAAGTGTGTGGACACCTTCTGGCTTCAGGTCTGCTGGCCATCAGAGATTCTTTCAGGGCCGACTACAAAGAAACAAAGATCTGAGTCGATTCTACATGAAAATGCAGGAAAATAGTCAGACTGCAGCGTCGCTGTCCTACGTCCTTCTCTAAGTTTTAAAACTCACATTAGAGTGACTATATGTGTTGACTTTTGATTGCCACTGACCTTGCAGAGCGCCAGCAGCACCTCTGCATCCCTGCTGCGCCGATACGCTTCACAAAAAAAGCCCGGAGAGCTTTGACAAAGGACGTTTTGATGGGATGGTGAAAAGCCTGATTTGACTTCCAACTGAGGATTAAGGCCAAAAAAAGAGCAAGCAGACAACGCAGGGAAGAACTCGCTGGAATTTTTATCCTAAAATATGTCAAACTCGTCCTGTTGGAAGAGAAAGAAGCAGGTAAACGTGTGGAGGCTGTTGGACAAACACAGGAAACAGACCTTTAGTCAGCAGACTGCAGTGGAAAAAAAAGGGTTTGCTGGATGAAACTTACAACCAGGAACAAACAACATCTTTTAAAGACACATACAACAAACCGCTTTAACATTTAACATCTAGAACTAACTGTGTTCTGCAGATAATTTAATTATTCCAAGTCATAAACAGCATTCGTCAAAGAGTTTTCAATGTTTCATATTAAGGATATCTGCAGTTTGATTCTAACTTCCACATATCTTTTAATTTCTCTGAATTCAGCACATCTACATTGTCCATTGTAGATCTTAATTAAGGTTGAACCAGTCAGAATGTAGAAACTGGAATTCTGCCTCATTAGAATGTATCTACAGATGTCTTTAATTAGAGTTTAAACGTTGCAGATATCTGTAGTTAGTGACACTGAACATAATACAGCACTGCAGCCACGAATCACACACCGTTTTACCACTAATCTACTCAATTTCAACATAAATCTCTGATTAACAAAGCTGTTGTTGTCCACAAACTCCTTGCTGGTGAAGTTACCCGCCACAGCAGACACCATTAGATCAACATCCAAAGGGAAGTCTCATAGAAGCAGCATCACAACTAACATTTTTACGAGTTAACATGAAATATCTGCAGCTTTTCTTCTGACTGGTCCACACTGAATTACAGAGATCACTAACTGCCCGGTCAGAATAATGTTATAGATGTAGAAAAATTCTGATGTCACAGCGTGTTGAGTTAAAAATTGTAATTATGACCGGCCAAACTGAATGTTAAAACGGTTTGCTGTAGATGCTCTGAACATCTCGAAAGTCAGCAAAAGAGCAAAATATGTGAATAGTACTCAACACGACCACTGAGCTGCAGATTCAGATAGTCCAGACTACTTTAAAAGAAGCCTGTGTTTGTGAGAAACACATTTCAACACCGAGAAATTCTTTCTTTTGCATGTAGAAGCTTGTTAGAAGGTGGAACTCTGCAGCCTGAATCATCGTGTCACCGCTGCCCCAACTGGACTGTTCCTTCCAGCAGAGTTCGAACCAGAAACCTCAGGATTTCTATGCAACTACTGCAGTCCTTCACTCTAACATGACAAACGATAGATGGACGCTGTTTTCTGGGACAGTTAAACACAAACTGTTCTGGACTTTTGCCTCAAGGTGGCACCCTACAGAACATTTTTTCGTCCCATCTAAGGGACTTCTCTTTTAATTCGTCCCTGCTCCCAGACGAGCGATATCTACCTCTACATGGGACAACGCCAACAGCGGTGAAATGACGGATATCCAGCTTCCTGAATGTTTTTAACCCTTATATTTATTCTGGTCTGACGGAGCGTCTATGCGCTTGTACAGTTTCATTTCAAAGTCCTGCATATTTCAGTGTCACTGTTTTGTGTGCATGTAGAAATCAGTTTTATCCATCAAACTCCACTATTCAGATTAACTTAATACAAATGCTATATCCAGATATGTTTATTTAATTTTCTGAAAAATGTTTCTTTGAAATGTAAATTTATCAGTGCCAAACACCTAATTAAAATGTTTATTTCTCCCTGAACCTGGTTCCTGTTGTTTTTTTGCTCTTGCCTCAGTGCCAAACAGATTAGTGACTGTAATTTGGGAGGGAGGCGGGTGAAGCAGCAGGCGGAGTGGAGATGAGGAGCCACACTGCGCCGCCAAAACGCAAGAGATTAATAAGTCTGGCAGCGCGATCGCAACAAAAAAACAACTCCCGACCCTCACCTCTTTCTCTTCTGCGACACCCACTCGTGTTCGATTTGCATGAAGCTTTTTTTTGCATATCTTATTGATTCATCTCTCAGATCAGAAAGTTAAACCGCTGATAAACACCAAGAGCTGAGGGGCGGCTGCCGAGCAACATAATGTGAGGTAAATGTGCGTCTCGTGGCGAGGACATCATGCCCCGGTCTAAACAGGATTTTAAGGAAGAGGAATAATTTATGCAAATTACAAATAACAGAAGCGCCTAAGTGCCTGGAGGCACTTTAATTTCTGTACAAGTCTGTTCCATCCATATGGTGCCGAAATACCGTGAAGTGAACTCTGGATGAACTCCAGGTCAATGTGCTGTCTATAGGAGGTGGAGGAGACCAAAAGCAGAGCCAAAAGAGAGAAAACGTTGGACTCACCTTCTTCAGGTGGACTCCAGTGAGAAAATGACGTTGCCACATGTGGAATTGAACAGCTGTTTGTGAAACCTGTAACAAGACAAGACAATATGGTCACTGGTGCCTCCTAGTGGTCAAAAATCAACTGATACAACTTTAAATAAAAGTATCTAAACTGGATGTGCACAAAATATGTTTTCTGAGGTCAAGCTGATGTATTAAACCTTTCCTGAAGGTTATTCTTAAGGTTTGAAATGATATAAGTCAGCTGAAGTGGAAAAGGTCAGCACTCATGATGTTCTGATGAAGTTTTTTGCCCCCAATCCAATCCGAGTCATTAGATATTTATTATATGCCAATATGATAGAATTCTCCTAGATGATACAAACTTCAAATACTGTAGATGATTAGCTGTAGTACCTGTTTGTACCACCACTGCTTAATACTTTAGCGACCAGAGGAGATGCACTTTTGTGTTGATAACCAGAGTGTTGTTGGGAGTTTAGCTAGTAAAGGTGCACTATGGCAAAGTCTTCTGTGAGGTTTAATGCCTCCTGCGAATGCACATTTATTAAATGACGTCGGGATCCATGAGAACATAATTTTTATATCCTAGTGATACATGTAACAAGCACTTTCACAGTATGTACAATCAGTGCAAGACTGAATTTGTATTTAATTGATCAATGATTAGTTGATATTGCTGTTCATGTTAAGTAAATTACTCAAATTTACAATGGAAATGTGACATCGAAGGATTGGACGTAGGCTCTTGTTGATACTGATTTGAAGGTAATGGCCTTGATGAACCCTGATACCAGTCTAAAAGTCAGCTCAAGACCTCCCTAGTCAGCACCTCTGAGTCCGAGACCACACTTCTAGTCAATTATACCTGTTTGGGTTGGGGGTAAGTTAATAGGCGAATAAAAGATGTGTGGAATGAAGTGATTTTGAGAAGAAAAAACACGATTTTAAACTTTGATTTGGATCAGTTTTCTAATGGAAAAAAATTACGTCGTACATCCCACATGATTAGTATAAGAACCACCAGAAAAGTGAAACTCCAATGATTTTTCTGTAGCATTATTTTAGAGATAAAGTGCCTTTCAAATGTGCTGGTGGATTTTGGGTGAATCAAGGCCTGAAAGGATTCACAGACACAATTTAGGGGAAAAAAAAGTTGTTAATAGAAGCTAAAATGTTTCATAAAGTTGCAGAATCTGGTGATAATTTTCTGTAGGTTTGTCACAATGTCACAATGAATAGGATTCATCAGTTTAAAGGTTGTTTGATCTATAGTTAATGTAACAGTCTTGATTCAGGAGAACAATGAAGTTCTACAGACCTTTATTTACCTTTGCTTTCCAGCTGAAGCACCAGGATGTCCTGGAACTTCTGTCCTGATTGTTCATTCAAGAGCGTCTCTTTCAGTTTCGACACCTCTCGGGCCTTCAAACAGGCAAAACCCCTCAACCACCAACCCGCCTCTCTAATCCACCACGAGACACCAGAGAAAAAGAATAAATATCAGCTGAGGCCACCGGGTCCGTCGAGGCGAGGCAGTGTTATTGCCTCCGCAGGTAAAAGTGAGGCGGCGTGGCAGGTGTTCTCCTCCAGGAGCGACTGTCAAAACACCTTTAACACCGTCCTTCAACAGCAGCTCAAAACAGAAAAAAAACTCAAAGTAGACTGGCTCTGTGAAAGCTTAATGAATCTTTCATGAAGCTGCGGTAGGAATTATTGCCCGAGAAGGTGCTAAGATCAGTCCTGGGACGCACGACGATTGGAGACGACTAGAAAGGAGTGTAGATATTTCGTAAGTCTCACAGATGGGTCACATGTCTGAAGAACTCCTAGAACAACTCCTGCATGACTGGTGGCGACTCCTGCAGTCATACAACTTTTATATCAGTGGAGCTGCACGGCTGTCTGCTGGGGAAAGGCAGACTTAACAATTACAGGCTTCCAGGCCGCATCGGAGTGTGCGTGTGATGTATAATTAACTTCATTAAATGGGTTTGTTTGCCTCGCACTTCTCTGCAAACAAAGCCCACTTACTCACATGAGTCGTGGAAGGCAAAGGCTGTAATTGTTGTTATCTCAAACGCAGCTCGAGTCAAATGCGACTTTCTATACATCAGAGTCTGGGATGCGGACGCCGCGAAAAGCAATTAGAGCTGAAACGCATGCAAAACAACTCTCACTGACTGATGCTTTAAGCCCCTACGTGTGACTTTTATGTGATTAAAGCTGCTTACAAACTTGTTCTAAAGGAACAAGTTTAGGGTTTGTAGGAAAAAAGGAGAAAATTCTGGTGAAAACTAGAAATACAGCAGAGTAGGTGGAAAAAGTTCATGTGCACCAGAACAGATATGTGGTAGATTCGACTTGGTCCGAAGAGATCTGAGGATAATTAGAACCAAACATGTCAAAACAGAGAAAACACCAACACTAGCAGCAACAAAACAACAGAAACCAGTCAGGAAGGAATTTACAAGTGGAAGTTCTGATGATGGATGACCCTGCAAATCCCTCATGATCAAAATATAGATCCATACATGCAAACTAGACGGCAGTGCAGACTGAAACTACTACATAGTGAACTATGAAGGAAACACTTTTGAACGCTTCTCAACTCTCATTAATTCCTAATCTGAAATATTAAACAAGGGGAACAATAATCTCTGAATGTCTCTGAGTTGAAACATCAATAAAAAAACTGTGGGGGTTCATGAAAAATACAATCTTTGAGTGAACATTAACCAAAAAATGCATAACAGAAGTTACCTACTGGTATCTTCTAAACCATACTAAGCCACATGTCACAATAATTCAAACAAATAGAATGTTTTTTTTAAAGATAAACCCCAGGAGATGGTCACCAGGACTATGAGCAACTCCATGTTAGCTAGTAAAGGAGGCACCATGACAGAGACTTCTGTGGTGGTTAAAGACGTCTGGCCATTGGGCACCGTATAGCTCAATGCGTTAAGCAGGGTGACCCACGTACAGGGGCTGGTCCCCAACGCAGCAGCCCGGGTTCCATTCCCGCTTGCAGCCCTTTGCTGCATGTCTTCCCCCAACTCTTCTCCCGTTTCCTGTCTCTCTCTGACTGCGCCTATGAAAAAAAAAGCCGAAGGCCAAAAAAATAACTTAAAAAAAAAAGACATCCGGCCAAAGCTCATCTACTCAAGATGAATTGGAGTTTACTAGGAGAGTCTGTAATTAAAAAGAACTAGAACAAATAATTTCTGATTGTCTTTGAGTTGAAATATCAAAGAAATAATTGAAAGGGTCATGAAAAATCCAATCCTCAAGCAAACATGAACAAAAAAATGGATAACACACAAGTACAATACAGGGGGTCCTCGGTTTACGTCGTCCTTGACCTACAGCGTTTCGTTATGTGGAACTAGTTGACAAGCAGAGCAGACAAATACGTCGTCACGTGGCGTTATAAGAGGAAGATGGCTTTGTTTTCATTTGCCAGTTTTACGACATATTGGCTTGTGCTACATCTGCTAACGCGTTGGAGAGGCCGAGTTCCAATTGACAGCAAAAATTGACTTGCGTCACACCGTAGGAATGGAATTATGAAGCAAGTCAAGGACCCAGGGTAGTGATATTTCCTAAAGTATATGTAGTTACATGTCCCGATAATTCAAAGATCTAAAATATCTTTTTAATACAAACCCCAAGAGACGGTCGTCAGGACTACGGCAGCTCCATGTTAGCTAGTACAGGGGCACCATGAAAGAGACTTCTATGGTGATTAAAGACTTCCAGGCCAAAGCTCATCTACTCAAGATTAATTGGAGTTACTAGGAGAGTCTGTGATTAAAAAGAGCTCTATCATCATACAGAATAAACTCCTCATGTGCTTCAACAATCGACTATTGATCGATTATTCTGTCGACCATCACTTAAGCAAGTCTTTGAGTATTTGCACCATCTGCTTCTGTCCTGCAGTGTGAAAGAGGCTTTAAACCCCATTTACACCTGAATACATCACGTCATTTCTATCTGCATGTGTTATCTGAACCAGAATCATGTTAATTACACTGAGGGCACTCTAATGATCCAGGTGTAAATTAACATGTGACCTACCTGAGTAACGGCGGCCGATCCGTGGGCCTTTCCGGTTGCACTTGGGGATATTAAACCAAACAAACCGAACAAGACACCTGTTCATTTTGACGCTTCCATTTCCCCAGAGTTCCCAGTGCAGAGGCCTGTGAATCGGACGTCATTATCCAGGCAGATTACATGCTAAGACCAGGTGGAAATTAACAAGTTTTCCTCCACCCACATTCTCTCCTGTGATGTTGCTTTTTCCTGCCAAACATCTTACCATCTCATTGATTCATCCACTGAGACAGCATCTTCAAACGTCTCCTTGCTAATGCACACTGAGCCATATGCATTTTAGATTTCTTTCAAAAACCTGCAGCAGCGTGTGTGTAAACATACTCGACTAAACCATGGGGTTGTATTATTTTCAGATCAGGTTAGCTTCAGCATAAAGCTGTGAGTTATTTATTCCAGCTCAGGAGGAAGAATCACATTAACCATCTTCAGATTTCCATCAACAGCTGCCAGCAGAGACGGTTTTTGTTCTTTTAACAAGCTTTAAATTGAGAGATAAACAATTTAAAAATGACTGACAGCAGACTGGGAGATGTTTTGGTTTCAAAAATGACTCTTTAATAAAAAGATCCTTTGCATGAGATGTAAATGAACCGAACAAAGTTTTTTTTTTCCTTTTCTCTCCTCCTAGGTTGGATTTAATAACTTTTATGGAAAATAACTGTTGGAGTCTGCTGAGTTTTGGCTGTGAAGTGAGTCAGAGAGGCGTTACTGTTGTCTCTCTGGGATGGAGGCGAATGAACCAGGAGGCATCACATCTTCTGGACCGGGTTGATTCCCAGGATGTCAAAGCCTTTGGCCATGACGGCGGCTGTAGCTTCACAGAGCAGCATCCTCCACATGTTCACCTTAATCACCTCTCCTGAAGGCACAGACGGAAAGAAAACGTCAGATTTTATACAGAGAAATTAGGACATCAGGGGTTTTAAATGGACTAACTGTTGTTTTTCATCACTCTCTTTTATTAGCAAAGAAGAGCAGGAATGTATAAAACACCTCGCAGCTGTTGTGGAAAGCAAATTTATACATGAAACAAGGGATTAAACTGCTAACATTCATAAGTCTGGACAGTTATTGAGCTAAAATGTTGTGTTTTCTCAATTTTATATACAACATAATGATAAATAATAGATTCCAAAGGATATTCGACAAGATTTGGTTTAACCGTTTAGCAGTTTCTGGGCATTTTTGTTGCTGTGGTTTTTTTCCTCCCGTCTCATTTTTCTTCACTGTGGGTTCATTTTCCACAGCAATATAAAGTCCTGAACCTCTATGGAAACAGAAAAACCATGAATAGAAGTAGAAAGAACTCGGAAAAGTCTTCAGTGCAGTAGGATACAGTCAGAATGACATAAATCATGAAAAAATAGTTTTTTTGTTGATTTATTCTACAAAAATTGGGGGAAAAAGTCAACATGTGCAGCATTTTTCCAGGTGTGCACAGGTGTTACCAAAACTGGAAAAAATGGAGCTTCTAGGTAGCATAAATTAGCTATTTGACAGCGACTTTTCACAGTTTTATCAGCTGTAGAAAGATGTTTCTCCATGCTGAACGCATCTCCAACAACACGCTCTCTGTTCACTGTCTCTGAGCCATGCTGACTTTATTTTATTGATCCAGTTTGTTTTATTTTCCTCTCAGTTTCTCTTGTCTTTTTGAATGTAAAATAAAGAGATTTTGATTTTAAAAATCCAAATTTTAGGCTTACATTTGGTAGATTTCCCAGACTAAACCACGTCACACATGATTGGGACGATTTTGGTATTTTTTCATATAAAGACGCGGGTTCAAGGATTAAAAAGTGAAAATAGAGGCTGGTTGGGTTTAAAACTCTTTTAAGCTTTAAACACCAAATTGACTTTCACAGATTTAAACGTCTAAATATCAAGATTGTGTCATAATTGTTCATATTATTTTACCCTTATCTTAAATTTTACATGATAAACATAGTCATGATTCAAACCATTTACTGTGTTAGCATTTATTAGCATGTTAGCACGAATCTAGAAGTGAGTTGGAATTCAGCAAACACGGAAACTAAAGGCTGCTGCCAAAGCAAAAGGTGGAAACTCTCAAGAAAATAAAAATGAAAACACATTTTGCTTTATTTGCACTTTTACCTCAAACTTTACATAAATCCTTTAGTGTTACTTCATGGTTTTGGTGTCTCTAATTTTGCTCGACAACATAAAAAACTGGACTAATTTAATTTAATTTAATTTAATTTAATTTAATTTAATTTAATTTAATTTAATTTAATTTAATTTAATTTAATTTAATTTAAAAAATTGGGCAAAATCCAACACGTAGCACAAAACTGAACTAGTGAAGTCTTCAGACTAAAACTGCGATCTTGGGAGTTGGTGAGAAAACAGAATCCACCTTCAGCTGCAGATTCACAAATAAATACTACAGTTCTTCAACTTTGAGACATGAACTCTTGGCAGTAGTTTTCTGAGTTGCAGATTGATGCCTTTTCACACTTTCCAATACAGAAATCTAAAATAAAACAATATTAACCTCGAGGTGAAAATGCTGGCGCAGCGCTAACTGGGAATTAGCATAATTAAACCCTGCTAAGCTGCTCTCCAGCACTGCGGGGATAAAATGCTTGCAGGAACAACAGCAGCCCGTCGGTGGAAGCCCTCTCAGAGTGACACTCGGTGTTAATTGGAGACTCCCATCGAGAAAACACGACGCCGAGGAATTTCTGCTCCTTTTGTTTTCCTCGTTGAACTTCTCACCTCGACGGCGTCATCAGGAAACAGCACCAGAACTGCTCAGAAACTTTCAAACTGTCAGCCACTTTTCTCTCTCTTTCCCACTGATAGAGGGTTGATTTGAGTTTCACCTGTTCTGGTAATTCTTTGTCCGGTTAGAACTGCTTCCTGTCTGGCTAGTTTAAATCCATGTCCATGTATTTGGGTTTCTTATGCAGAAAGATCTTCCTTCTTTCTCCAGCATTTAAGTGTGAAATTCAGCTTTTGTGTGAAAACATGCCTGTTTTTCTGATTTACTGGCCTGTTTGTGAAGCAGTGGAATTAAACTAAAGTCATTAGAAGAGCTGAATAATCTGCTGCTGTTCTCTTCTGCGCCTCATTTTTAGCCTGGATTTGTCAAATTGATGCCACTAAAAGTAGCACAATTAGCTTTTAGTGCTAGCTGTTGGGGTGTACAAATGGTTAACACCGGATAACTGAAGAAAACTGAAAAATGTAAAGCTTCTCAGGCAATTTTTGAGGTAGATTCATGGATATTTATTTGCATTTTGCTGCATTTTGTCGAATTAGTGCCACTAAAACTAGCACAGTTAGCTTGAAGTACTACCTGTTAGTACATACAATCAGCTAGCACCGTTTAGCTGTGATAATGACAAAAATGTAAAAACATGATACTTCCTAGGCAACTTTGGGGGCAGATTTACGGACATTAATTTGCATTTTAATGCTTTTTGCTTTTGTTGTGACCTACTGAACGTCCCTGTTGACCATCTCATGTTTAAAATCCCAACTAGAACCATGGCATCGACAATCAGGGACTCCCAAACTTCAGGTGGATGTACAACCAACTTAGTTTCCCTTTTATTTATACTCACTTTAACCTTGAACCAAAACTTTCTGTGAGACCTAATCACAGCCTAATACTGGACCCAACACAACTACAGGGAGAAACATATTTAGAAACACTTGGGGAATCAGAATTCAATACATGAGTAAATATATTAGCAAAAGTAAAGGAATATTAACCACGATTATGACTTCCCACAATTACATAACTGAAAACAACCTGTGCAGATAAAATAGCTTGTTTCTGACAATAGAACGACTTGTTTCACTCTTTTAAACCCCACTTTTGCAGTTCTGCGGTAACCAAGCGGAGACTAGAAGCTTCTCTGCTCACAGCCGACTAGCAGCATTTACTGTAGCCTGCATGTGAGGCGTTCAGGGAACAATGGGAACATGCTTAGTTCTACTATTTGTACACTGTAATTAGACTTTTTAAATACTCTATTATTGTAGAGACCAATAATTTTGCACCTTTACTGTGAATATCAGCAATTTTGGCACCGTATTTCTTCAACCAGCACGATTTGCATGTCTACTGTATGTTCTTTAGTACAATAGTTTCCTTATCTCTCTTGAGTGTAACATGTGAGATACTGAATAGCTTGGATTTCCCCAAGAAGATGAATAAAGCAAACATCCATCTGTCTATCATCTAAAAATCATCTATCATCCATCCATCATCTAAAAATCATCCATCCATCTCATCTAAAAATCAATCATTCATTCATTCATTCATCCATCCATCCATCCATCCATCCATCATCTAAAAATCATCCATCCATTTCATGTAAAAATCATTCATTCATCCATCCATCCATCCATCATCTAAAAATCAATCATCCACACATCCATCATCTAAAAATCATCCATCCATCTATCATCTAAAAATCAATCATTCATTCATTCATCCATCCATCCATCCATCCATCCATCCATTATCTAAAAATCATCCATCCATCCATCCACCTTCTAAAAATCATCCATCCATCCATCCATCCATCCATCATCCATCCATCCATCATCTAAAAATCAATCATCCAGCCATCCATCCATCATCATCTAAAAATCAATCATCCATCCACCCATCCACCATCTAAAAATCATCCATCCATCCACCATCCATCCATCATTTAAAAATCAGCCATCCAGCCATCCATCCATCATCTAAAAATCAATCATCCATCCATCCACCCATCCATCCATCATCTAAAAATCAATCATCCATCCATCCATCCATCCATCCATCCATCCATCCATCCATCCATCCACCCATTATCTAAAAATCATCCATCCATCCATCCATCCATCCATCCATCATCCATCTAAAAATCATCCATCCATCCATCATCTAAAAATCATCCATCCATTTCATGTAAAAATCATTCATTCATCCATCCATCCATCCATCCATCATCTAAAAATCAATCATCCACACATCCATCATCTAAAAATCATCCATCCATCTATCTCATCTAAAAATCAATCATTCATTCATTCATCCATCCATCCATCCATCCATCCATCATCTAAAAATCATCCATCCATCCATCCACCTTCTAAAAATCATCCATCCATCCATCCATCCATCCATCATCCATCCATCCATCATCTAAAAATCAATCATCCAGCCATCCATCCATCATCATCTAAAAATCAATCATCCATCCACCCATCCACCATCTAAAAATCATCCATCCATCCACCATCCATCCATCATTTAAAAATCAGCCATCCAGCCATCCATCCATCATCTAAAATCATCCATCCATCCACCTTCTAAAAATCATCCATCCATCCATCCATCCATCATCTAAAAATCAATCATCCATCCATCCACCCATCCATCCATCATCTAAAAATCAATCATCCATCCATCCATCCATCCATCCATCCATCCATCCATCCATCCATCCATCCATCCATCCATTATCTAAAAATCATCCATCCATCCATCCATCATCCATCCATCCATCATCCATCTAAAAATCATCCATCCATCCATCCATCCATCCAACCATCCATCCATCCATCCATCCATCCATAAGTGCTCAAACAGTGTAGAAAATTTGATAAAAATGCGACATTTCTGCATTTTAAGTATTAATTTAAGTCTCCTCACTTACATTTTCCAGCTGTAACCTCCATCTCCACCCTACCTGTTCAGAAACAGTCCCTCCCCTGCAGTACTTCAGGACGGCATAATAAATAATACAAGCGTCCACCCAGCTCACCTGTCTGCCGGTCCTTCTCCACGCAGTAGCAGCTGTCGTAGAACTCTGTGAAGGTGGTGGCGAGTTCGTACAGGTAGTCGCACAGAGTGTGGAGCAGCAGGTCGTCCAGGATCTTCTGCAGGATCTCCGGGAAGCGGAGGATGCATTTCCCCAGCTTCCACTCCTTCTCGTGGTCCAGCAGGACTTCCGTTGTCTCTGCTGCCTTCCTCAGTGTTGCCTCGTCAATGTTCGCCAGGCGAGCAATGGACCTGCAGAAGGTTAATGGAAAGATATTACAACTTAGACACAGCTCAGGATGAATCTGAAAGTGGAAAACCAGCAGGAAATCTGTTAACAAAAAACAAGATGTTAGAGCAGCAAAAAGAGCAAAATCAAAGCACAGAGCACCAGACAGAAGATAGAAATAACGCTCAAATGGATAGAAAGTGGATTTTAGATGTTTAAACACAGCAAACACAAAAAGACTATTTGATAAATCATTAAATGCAATCATATGCTGTAAAATGTATCGAAAGATAAGAACATAACTCAAAATACATGGCAAGAAAAGTTTCCATTGATACATTAGTCAGTGTTTTTTTAGGTTTAAGTCGCATTGTTGTCCTAAAGTTTCTCTGGTCATTGATTAACTCTCTAAAAAGTAATCTCTGTGGATCAAAGTTGCGTATTTAACATCTTTTTCTTGCATGGAAATAATCTATTTTGGCAAACCAGCCCAACTTATCCCAACATTCATTGTGCGCCGGAGATAGTTGGATGGATTTGTGAGAACATGTCAGACTCTAGAAACAGAACTTTGGCAGCAGAAGATTCATCTTTTAAATGTAAGTATTGGCCCAGAGAAAAGAGACGAAAACAAACAAACATAAGAACATTTCTGGCTTCTTTTTGTCAAAATGACCCTAGACTGAGCTGCTGTCCTGACTTTGGGATCTCATTTGACGATCTCGTTCATCCTTTTACATTTTTCGCTGGATGTTGCACCTAAACTGTCTGAACTCCAAAACCTGAATACATTCTTATTTTGTAAAAAATACATATAAAATACAGCATTTATCAGCTGAAAACTCTTGAATTAAATAGAGAATTGTCGGACTTCCAACTGTTCCGATTGTCCTTGTTCTACTCATTTAGTGGACTAAATGAATGAAATCTAAAATTAAAATCTTGATATTTCATCAAAATCGCTTCACGTTTCAGTTAAAAACTCGTTTTGCAGTGAGCGGGTTCTGTAAAAACCAATAATTCTGCACCATTTGGGGCAACCAAGAAGCCATGAGGCACCCAGCTGCAATTAACACTTTTCAATGGAACTGCAGGTAGTGTTCATACAGAGGAGATAGTAGACAAGTACAGGAACATATGAGAGAGTCTGAGGGGAAAATCAAACAAACCGGATCAATCAAATAAATGCAGCATGGCTCAAAAACAGTGAACAGAGCAGCAAGTTGTTGGAAGATACATTCAGCATGGTGAAACATCTTTCTACTGCTGGTGTGTAGGCAGAGTGACAAAGTTTGTAGTCTGTAAAAACAGAAATAGTTAAATATTTCTAGTATGTAGACCCACTATTTCCCCCTATTTTCCAAGTTCTTTTTTGTTTTTATTTTGTTTAGTTTTGTTTTTCTTTGAGTTCAAATTAGAGAGACTGATATGAAAAAAACCCACTGGATCAATAAAAAGAATGCAGTAAGTTGTTGGAAGATACATTCAGCATGGTGCAATAGTCAAAGAAATTCAACTTTTCCTTTTTTCAATGATTCTAACGGTGTCATACTGAACAGATGACATTTCTGAGTTCTCTCTGCTTCTGTATGGCTGTTCTGTTTCCATAGAAGTGGAACTTTTTCAGGCGACAGTGAGTAAAAAAGCGACAGGAGCAAAGAAACGGCCAGAAAGTGCTCGAAGTTCAGAGGCCTCAGATTCATTACCATCATTACTTCTGCAGTGACGGCGTCTTCCTGAAAACCGAACAGACCTGCTCTGTTTTAACATCACTTCTGTCCGTCTGCGTTTCCGTCTTTTTCCGGCCTCGGACTCCTGAACATCCTCAGCAGGGGGCAGCTGTCACCGCTGAGAGCTCTATTGACTCCACGCAGGAACATCGAATCCTCTCAGGCGAAACGGGGAAGTAAGAAAAAAAACAAAAAAACAGAGGAGATCAATCTGTGCCGGGCAGTCTGCCACCCCGAGTCTAACACCTCCAGGGAAGCTGGAGAGGAGGAAGGGGATCAGCGGCGCTCTGTGCAGCCGGGAGATGCTCACTCGATACAGGGATAAGGGGTGAGGAGAAATTGGGTCTCGCTGAGTGAAAACACCCCAAAGACTAATCCCCTGCCAGCAGCCCCCACCAGGGCCGCTGAGGCCCATCTGATACGGGTAATGAAAGTATAGTGGTGGGAGGTTCTCTGACAGCAGCACCCAGCAACTCCATCTAACTTTCAAGATTCCTCTGATGTCCTAAAACTCGCCGGCAGATTTGAAACCGAGCAGGTGATTCATATTAGTGATTGATAGGAGGACTCGTTTTCAGGCGTTTGTCCACAGGAGACGAGACGATTCCAACTTTCCTCCTTGTTTCGGGTTTAGTTTTGTTTTCACCGCCGAGGGAAGCTCTTCACCGATACATCAGTTCATCTTCACCTCCGTCTGGCAGCACCTGGACGCTCCGGCACTAATCAACCCAAATAATTTTTATCACTTGGGGCTTCTGTGGCGACACACACTCGATAAATCAATGGATTGATGAAAGAAGTTCTCCTCTGCTGTGGCACCAAAACAAAAACATGTTATCCATTCTATCTGTTCTCTGACATGTCAGACTCAGCTACATGCTAACATTAGCATTAAAAATCCAACCGGCTAATGCTTACACGGTGACTGCTTAGCATCAACATGCCGCAAACAAGTTAGTTTTCAACATAATACTTTGCCTCTCAAATATTTTGCTCTTTGATTTTCAATGTTACACACATAAAAATCTAAAAATGCGAGTCATAGTCAGCTAAAGTCGGGGAAAAAAAAACATGTAAAACTTGCAAACTTCTATAAAATGTCCAAAAAATGGTGAAAAATGTCAATGTTTACCAAAGTCTGAGGTGGCAAAGGTCTTGTTTTGTCCAAAGACATTCAGTTTACAGTCATGGAGGAGGAAAGAAACCAGAAAATATCCAACTTCTGGCTGTTAACCTGCTAAGATCGTGTTAAGTTGGTAGCACATATCGACTAGCAATAGTCAGAAGCTTGGTGTAAAACTGTCAGAAAATGGTGTTAAGTGTAAATCATTGTTTCCCAAGATAACAAATATCTTGATGTGTCTAAAGATATTCTGTTTACCGTGACAAAGGAGGAAAGAAACTACATAATAATAAGATACATAACAATAAAGAAACCAGAAAATATTCACATTTAATAAGCTGCAATAAGAGAATTTAGCTTTTTCATGTCTACAACCCTGTTAAACACTATGAGTGTCTCCATGGTAAAAACGTGTACCGATATCCTCACTTTTTTACAACACCCTCTCATATGAAAACACAACATTTTACCTTCTACAAACGTTTAAATATGATTTTAGGGGTTTAATCAATAGCCAGAGAGGAACTTTACATAAATCTTTGTGTCTTAAAGAGGTCAAATTATCCAATACTTCACAAAAAAATAACTCATCTGCATATCAGAGCTTTGGCTTTTCTCATTTCCTCAACTATTAATCATCTTTAGATGCCTGAAATTTATCTTGTGACCCTTTGAAGAGGCTCATCCCGCAGTTAATGCTGTTTATAAAGTAGATAAAACTGTGCAGAGCAGCAACGATCAGTTACAGGGACCATTTTCAGTTTTATTTTGATGGTTAAAGTGTATTTTCCTGACATTTCTTTAATTTTGGTTCACAGAATTGAGTTTTTAGGAGGTCAGTCTCCAAATATCAACATATTTTTACCATCAATTACATCCTTAAGATAAAAAAAAGCATAAATTGTGATTTAGCATCAACTTCAAATTAGAGCTGAAGCTGTTACAACATGTCCAAAGGCATGTTTTTGGACTTAAGGAGTTAAACCACTTCACAGAATTGAAGTCATTGTCTTCTTTCTTGAATTTAATACTCAGTGGGCCATTACTCAGCTGTATTTCAAACACTGGAGGGTTAGTAGAGTGTAGAAATACAGGATTGTCAACAATATCCACTTCAACCTCCTAAAACCTACGTTATTTGGAAAATTCCTCTTTTATTCAGAAAAAAGTTCACTGAAAACATCTGAAATCAGAAACAAGCTGTGCAACTGCTGTATCCGTCTTCATTTTAGATCGATAAAAGTTAGTTTGAGAGTTACTGCAGGAGTTTAAAGAGGTGGCGAGTCACAGTGGACGATAATGAGTTTGAAAAAAGTAACCTAGGAGTGAGGTGATGCCTCAACTCTAGAAAAAAAACATAGAATAAAAGACAATGAATAGGAATTGTGGAAATGATGGATGTTGCTGAAACGTACCAAAACAAATAATCAAAGGGGCATCGTTTGCTAAATGCTACGACGTATGCTGGAACACTGACCAACTGGGGACCATGAACGGTGATCCACTCAACAGTGGATGGATCCATAACTGGTTGTTAAAACCTGCAATGCTAGCATGGCTAAAATGTTGCATGTTTGACCTTTCTTTGCATTGGAGAAACACTCCCAACATCAGCTTTAAGGAGATATCTTGGTTGAAGGTTCTTCATTTTCTTAAAACTGTATTTGGTAGAAAACTTGCAGAAGTTCAGTACTGATCAACAGATTTCAGGTAAAATACTAAATATGACAACGAGGCCTCACCTGATGCGGGTGAAGGCGTAGAGGAGGTATGCCGCCGTGTTGCCTCGGTCGTCCAGCATCTTGTCGAAGGAGAAGACGTAGTCGTTGATGCGGTTGTGGGACAAATCGGCGTATTTGATGCAGCCGAAAGCGACGGACCTCTGGGCGGCAACGAGCTCTTCTGGAGTCAGAACCTGCAGACAGACGATTACCGCCAGTTTTATTTAAAGCAGAAAATCTTCTGGGCTGAATTAAAAACTTTGATAATTGTGGTTTTTATCAGCTTGTAATTACTGAAGGCAGAACTTCACCTTCTAACAGTTTAAACCGTTGAGTTGAATTTAATCCAGATGATGAATCTAATTCACAGACCTCGGGCTGAGATTAAACTTGAGTCTATATGTGACGTGTTTGACGCCACGGGGAGGATTATAACGAAGATTTTATGATAGCGGTGTGATTGGAAAAGAAAAACCAGCAGTGAAGCAGAATTTAACAGACTGAAGATGTGACGAGGCAGCACAAGAATGAAGGGGACAAAGGATGACGAAGCAAAAATAACGGGTTGGGAAATCATGTCGTATATTAAAAATAAAATAACAAAAAGGACGCGACATAAGAACACTTTAGAAAACATATTTTTCACTCTATAGTCAAGAAATCCAATGAAAAAAACACTAAAGAAACATGTAATAAATACTTATAACAAAGTAATATGTCACTGTAAGTAGATTCTAAGGCGTTTAACCTCCTGAAGGTAGTTTAGTTTTTGCTCCTGTCACATTTTTCCTCACTGTAGTCTCATTTTTAACAGCAATATAGAGTCCTGCACCTCTATGGAAACAAAACAACCATGGCTAGAGGTAGAGAGAACTCTGTGCAATGTTGTCTGTGCAGTATAGAATGCCATGAATCGTTAAAAAAGAAAGTTGAAATTCTTGTATTGTTTCACCATGCTGAATGTATCTTCCTACAACTTGCTCCTATGTTCAGTTTTTGAGCCATGTTGCATTTATTTTACTGATCCAGTAGGTTTTATTTGACCTTTAATCACCCTAAACAGCCATATTTGGCTATCTTACCAATGTCACTGAGTATCTATGGGATCAAAAAACCTCATCGTGATCCCAGGTCTAGAGCACATTTTCCCAAAATGTCTGGGTATGTTGAGGTTGTAGGTTCTGTTGAGCCAGCTAATGCAAAGAAGTCTTGCTATGTTGAGGTTCTAATCACTGTCCAATCCAATCTGGAACCTCTAATTCTACTTTTGTCCATGGTAATGATGTACCAAATGTCAGACTATGTCATTATTTAAGTACATCACCTTTATCTGAAGACACAGTTTCAAGAAGGATCAAGTCTTTGTGTTCCAAATATACTGAAGACGTCAACAATGAGATACTTTGTCTAATCACTGCAGCACTATTTAAAGGTCCAATGAGTCACAGCAGGATGGACGGATCCTAACAGCACAGGAAGGACCAGGACAAGACAGGAAACGCCAAAACATAACAGGAAATAAAAGTATTGAACACAAACAAAAAAAAAAAAAATAGGACACAAGAAACCGAGCTGAGTGTGATCCAACACAACTGGAGAAAACTAAATAAAGCAGCAGTGTTCACGGTGCAGCCCGAGGTTCACGGAGGCCAGAGCCGGGTTTTGTTTTAATGAGGCTGGGTTAGCAGATGGTTGACGTGGGCACCGACCCAGACCGAGAGCAGAGCACCGGGCCAGAAGGGCCTGCAGGGAAACTGCTGGCACAGGTTTCCCATAACCTTCTCAGCATTAAAATCATCGCAGTTCAACTGGAAGTCAGTGACTGTTTACACTGCACCCAGCGTTCCAGATAATACTTAACTGGGTCAGGTTCTCTTGTTTATTCCTCGCTCATTTTTTATTCCCCTGCAAGTTTCATATCAAACACAAACACCTCGAGATCACAAGGTGCAAACACAGCCAGTCAAACTGAGGGGAAAGTCAGCGTTTCACTGCGTGAAGTAAAGAGAGAACAACAGCTAACGATAGCCTGGGGAGGGAAGGAAAGCCTTGTAAACGGAGATTTTCTAAGCTGAAATTGGAAAAAATAACTCTTCCTGCATCTAAACATACGCCTCTTTTAACAAGGTCCAAATGAACACATAAGAACCAAAGAAGTCGTGTGCACTCTCGTCAAAGCTCGCCAAAATAAAGACTTTATCAAAGATGATATAATACCCGAGATGTCAGAAAAAACACCTTGAGGCTTCATCCAGCAAACCTTCAATCCCTAGAAGCGTTCGATGATTTTCAGAGCCGCCGGTACCTTCAATGTTCCAGCTGAAACATCTCAACAAACACTGGATGGTTCATCATGAAGTTTCACAAAGACTTTAGGGTTAAATTACATACAGAATATATCCCCATTGCGCCCCGCAAGTCGGGTCCTTTTTCACAGTGTAAGCTGATCCGTTCCAACCCCACAGTGTTTGGAATAGCATCCCCATCTTCCAAGCATGATATCTCAATTTTCCTAACTGGAATTCTGAATGAATGGCTGGTTTTATTCCTTTGGGAATCAAGACAAAGAAAGACCCGATTGGCTCTACAGGCAGCCAAAAAAGGCACTGCAACTGGTCAATGTTCACGTCCGTCCTACATTTCTGCCCTCTGATTGGTTCCCTTGTCCCGACCAGCTGTATCCCCCTCTACCTCCTCTTCCTCCTCCTCGTAATTCTCTTCCTCATTATTGTTCATGCCATTTCTGTGATCTCCCTCCCTTCCCTCCTGATGCCTAAACCTTTCCTCCTCTGTGAGTCATTCAGTACTTTCATTTATTACCAAGTTGCTGTAAAACTAAAGACTAATGAAGTAAAGTATGAATAATACCCGTGAGAACAAGACGAAACCTTCAACTGTCTTGTTTTGTCCAATGAACAATCCAAAATCTAATTCTGTTCAATGTGCCGTCACACACGAGGAAAGAAAAGCAGAAAATCTTCACATTTAACAAGATAAAAACAACAAAAATTTAATATTTTTCAGATCATGGCCAAAGAAAGCCTTTTAGGGACATCCCTACTTTAAGGTGTTGTAGGACATTCTGTTAATGTTTTGCTTCCACAACATTTCTACATTTAGAAACTTCCAAAATAGGCTTTTAGGAGTTTATTTTACTACATTTAGTTTATTTGCATCTGTAGATTCAAGTTCTAATGAATACCTTTAAAGGCCATCTCTCAAACTGCATTAGAATAAATGAGCTTACTGGAGGTCATTACGCGTCACACGGTACTTTGTCATGACTCTGTCCCGTACAAAAGCGTCACCCTACTTGCTGAAAGAAAAACTTAAAAAGAGAAGAAAACTACAAAATAACTAAACAGACCTAAAGTTAACCGGAGCTGCTGTAACTAGCTGCCGCTGGCACGGCGCCATCTTGAAAAAAAAAAAAATAAAAAAAAAATAAATACTTTTTACTTTTACTTTTACTTGAGTAGATCTGTGAAGAAAAAACGCTACTCTTACTCCGTTACACTGGGCTACACTTGACTCATTACTTTTTTATTTACCACATTCGATATGCTTTATTTTGTCAGAGAGATGCCCCCAGTGGATCTACCACATGACTGTGTTTCACCAATCAGACGAAGCAACAATAATCACATGACTCCGTTTCACCAGACGTCGCCCTTCAGTCACATGACCTCATACGAACTGTGGCAGCATAGCGGCACAAACTCTGCACACGTAGCAGACAGGGAATTAAAGAAACGGGGGCATTTTTGAGAAGTTTGATCTTGCTTTGGAGTCCGACAACATTAGCACAGCATTAGCATGGATATCTCCGTCCTTTGCTTTTGTCTTGCCGAAAACAGCTACTAACATGGGCGAAGTGAAGCGTGATGTCAGGCTTGGTAGGTCCGCGTGATACAGCAGGCGGCGGGACACAACCACCAAATATTCGGATATTTGGGTCCAGCCCAAGTTGTAATGTCATTTTCTATCTTCTGAGCCTGTGCCATTTGGAGGGAAGTGAAATACAGTATATCTTGTCACTGGAAGTAGTTTGCACTGTTCAAACATAGAAACGTTCCCTTACTACAGGTATTTGTTTCAAAAGCTTTATGTTGTGAAAAAAAAGAGATTTGGAAATTTGTGTTTCTTGTGTCTTAACTTGTCATTTTGTAAAGATGTTATTTATTTTTGCTATTGTTTATTTTATTATTTAGAAATACCAGAATTTGCACATTACTTTACATTTTTGTCTGTCTGATCACACCATTTCTAAAAAAAAAATCGGACATTACAATCAATCAGTTACTCAGTACTAGAGTAGTCTTTTCACCAAATGCTTTTTTACTCTTACTTGAGTATTTTTTTGGATGACTACTTTTTACTTCTACTTGTGCGATATTATTTTGAAGTAATGTTATTCTTACTTGAGTACAATTTTTGGCTACTCTACCCACCTCTGGTTAAAGGTTTTACTTTTCAGACCTGGAGGCAACTTCCATCTTTTACAATCACTGTATGCCAGATACACTGCCTGTCCAAAAAAACTTGGATTTAACTAAGCAAACAGATAAGAGCCTTCCACTGGATAATTACTGCAGTGATGACTACGTTTCAGCTGCAACAACTTATTTAACTCTAGCTGATGCAGTGAGGAGCTTCTCATTTCTGAAACAACCGTGTCAGAGACATAACCTGTGATTGTAAAAAGGATGTTAATCTGTCTCAGAAGGATCAAATTCTTGGCCTGCATCAAGCAAAGAAAACAACAAAGTAGATTTCTGAAACGACTAAAATCAGGTTAAGAACCGTCCAACGCATTATTAAAATCTAAAGGATAGTGGAGAACCATCATCTTCGAGGAACAAACTCTTAGATGATCATAGGAAATCAACAGTAGAACTCACAGCTATGTTTAATAGTGAAAGTAAGAACATTTCTACATGAAGGGAACTCAAAGGATTGGGACTAAACAGCTGTAGCTCTAAGAAAACCACTGATCAGTGAAGCTAATCACAAAAAAGGCTTCAGTTTGCTCAGTAGCATAAAGATTGGACTCTGGAACAATGGAAGAAGGTCATGTGGTCTGATGAGTCCAGATTTACCCTGTTCCAGAGTGATGGGGGCATCAGGGTAAGAAGAGAGGCAGATGAAGTGATGACCTCATCATGTCTAGTGTCTACCAGCCTGTGGGGTTTAGGGTTATGATCTGGGGTTGGTCAGGTTCAGCAACGTTATGTTCCCAAAGAATGAGGTCAGCTGACTACCTGAAGATACTGAATGACCAGGTCTTCTTCCCTGATTTCATGGACATGTTCCAAGATGATGATGCCAGGATTCATGGGGTTCACACAGAGAATAATTGGTTCATGAGCATGAGATGGATTGTCCTCCACAGAGTCCAGACCTCAGCCTCACTGAGAATCTTTGAGAAGACTTTGTCCGACTCTCCCATCATCAATATAAGATTTGGTGAAAAATTCATCTCTGGACAGAAATAAATGCTGTGAAGTTGCAGAAGCTTATTGAAACGATGCCACGCAGAATGTGTCGCTCTCAGATCTAAAGGTGGTCCAACAAAATATTAGAGAGTGCAACGGACAGTGTGTATACTGGAGGCAGAGAGCGCAAATTTAGCATGACCTACAGAGACCAGAACCAGAATTTTCCTTTAATTAAAAGCTATAATTATTCGCTACTGGTTCACCAGGGGATGATCAATGTGGAAAATACCCCAAAGTTACAAATGGTTCAGCTCTTGTTTTTGGTAAATGAAACAGAAACAGCAGAGCAGAAAAAAGCAGCATCGGTTTGAGCTCACACAGAAAAACAGACTGAAAAGATGAACTGAAGTGTGTGTCCGATAAAGGCCGATGAGAAGGAAAATATCTGCTGTTCCAGTCTGAAGAACAATCCAGAGTTTGTGTTGCTTTGTGCAGGATGAGAGCGAAAAAAAAATGAATGGTGGCCACAGAGTGAGGCAGTCATTTCTGCAAAGTAAGTGAATCGAAAGCTGAGGCAGAAATAATGAGCTGCTCTCTGGTCGTGTCCCTCTTACTAAATGGCTGCTTATCAAAGGTTAAACATTTGACACTAAATATTGATAGAGAATCACTTTAATACCAGCTAAAATAACGTGCTAAAAATAATCCTGTGACTGAAGACGGTTCCTGCTTTAAAGTTTCAGCTGTTATTCTAACAGAAACAGTACACAAATGACTAAATAAGGAACAGAAGAGTCAGTTAAACAGAAATAAAACTGCTTTCATGAGGATTTAAATATTAACCACGGCCACGCAAAACACTAAAAACCTATATATTAATAATAACTGTATAATAATATAAAAAAACAACACAACTCCTGAGCGGCAGCAGCAGAGTTTGTATTCCATATTTCTTTGTTGTTTCGTCCTCCAACCTTTTCTTCATCTTGAACAAAAACCGAAGCTTATTTTGCCCAATTTAAAACTTTTCAGTGTCAAGGTGCACTTCAGAGAGTCTCGGGCCGCTGAATCTGTGACCGAGTGCTGAAGACTGAAATTCTGTTCTCTTATTTCTTCTATTTTATTTAGTTCTTAAAATTCTGAGAAGATCTTGCTCCTTTTTAGCCCTCTGAATCAGCCAAAACCCGCAGGCAGGTTTGAAAGTAATGTTATCTTTAAGAAAATGGACAAAATTGCACCATTTATCAGAGCCAGAAACTGGAAAAAAAAAATTGAATTTTCAACTTAAAATTGTGATATTTTGTCAAAAATCAGGTTTTGGTTCATGTCTCTTCGAAAAATTAGCAAAAAATAAACCGTTCGACATCCTTTGAAAAACAGAAAATTGCATTCCTTGCACTTTTGTTGCAGCTGTTAGTAGCTCAGCTGCAACAGAAGTTCTCATGACAAAAATTTTGAGACTGTTCAGTTGAACTACAAGAAGTGTTTACGCAGAGAAATCAAATTAGAAAGACTGAGAGAAAATAGAATCTAAGTGACCAATAAAATAAAAGTAGCATGGTTCAAAAATGGTGAACAGAGAAGCAAGTATATGGAAGATACATTCAGCATGGTGAAACATCTTTCTAGGATTCATTTGTTTATCGAGATTGCAGCGGTATGCTACTATAACTATGTCATACTATTTTGAGAATTCACTCAGTTGTGTGGAGACTTAAAGGAAACGAAAACATACTGGATCAATAAAATAAATGCAGCATAGCTCAAAAATGGTAAACAGAGCAGCAAGTTGTTGGAAGATGCATTCAGCACGGTGAAACAACTGAAGAAGTTCAACTTTTAATTTGTCTTTAATGTAATTTAGGGCATTCTAACTGTGTCCTGCTACACTGAAGACATTTCTGAGTTCTTTCTCCTTCTAGTCATGGTGACCATAGAGGTGTAGAACTTTATACTGCAGTGAAAATTGATATCACAGAGTTCAGAGGGTTCATTTTCTCTTGAAATAAACGTATCTTTTCTTACCTTGTCTCGTTCCTTCTCCTTCAGTTTGTCCATGGACCTCTTCAGTCCTTCGTCCAGCAGGTCTATCAGCCTCACTGTGTCTCCAGACCGAGTCTTAAACTTCTTCCTGTGCAGAAAAGACCAGAAATCAGTTGAATAAACCACCAAAAAAAGACCCCAAACGAGCAAAAGAAATGACTGTGAGATGCCGGTGGTTCGGCCTGACGGATATCAGACGTCTCGACATCCCAAACCGAACTTTTCAACACGTGCTGATGTTTCTGTCGGCAGTAATTATCATGACAACTATTAGATTACTCTCACTCGCCAACGCCTCGGGGCAATACATTCTGCACAATCAAGCAAACCAGCTGAGCATTACAACCAGAGCATGAGCCAAAAATTTAATAGTCTGCCCCCCCCTTCCCTGTTTACTTGAAACTATAACAGCTCCCCCCGTGGCAGCGTTAAGCTCTTATTGTCTGGATGAGCGATTATGAAAACAGCATGATAAATTTCTAATGGAGTCTGGTGCAGCTCCGACATTGTGGGGCCAATTTACACCCCCTCAGGTTACTGTGGGGCGTTTAGCAGCGCTTAGTCATGGCCTCTGTGAAACGGAATGTCAACCTGAATTCAGCTCTTCTTCTCTGGACGGATGACTGGGTGAAAAACATGACAGCGTGGCAGATAGAGCTGAAATTATAGAGCATGTTCATCTATCAGATCACAGTAATCACTGCTTAAAATAACAGGAGGAGGAGACACGTCTGCTGCACAAACGGTAGCGTAAACGCATTCACTGGGAAACGAAACTGGGATTATGGAGGTAAGAAAACATTTAAAATGTCCCAGCTGAAAAACTGGTGATTTAAAATATTCACAGCAAGTTATGTGACACACACAGATCTGCAGAAGAAGGAGGAGATGCAGAAGAAGAGGAATTGGGAGAGGAGAAGAAGGAGACACCAAAGAAGATGAAGGAGACACCAAAGAAGAGGTGGAAGGAGACACCAAAGATAAAGAAGATGTAGAAGAGACACCAAAGAAGATGAAGACACAAAAGAAGATGCAGAAGAAGACACCAAAGACATAGGAGACATCAAAGAAGATGTAGAAGAAGGACACCAAAGAAGATTATGAAGAAGAAGACAGCAGTGAAGTAGATGAAGAAGAAGACACCAAAGAAAGATGTAGGAGACACCAAAGAAGATGATGAAGAAGACACCAAAGAAAATGATCAAGAAGAAACCAAAGAAAAAGATGTAGGAGACACCAAAGAAGATGTAGAAAGAGACACCAAAGATGTAGAAGAAGAAGACACCAAAGATGTAGGAGACATCAAAGAAGATGTAGAAGAAGGAGATACCAAAGAAGACTTACAGCTGATTGGTTGATTAATTCGCTTTCCAAGTAAAAGCCCAAAGATGTTAAAAGGTACTGATCAGGGTTTGTGAAGCACGCTGGCTTTTCAAAATAAATGTCCTTATACATTGTGGATTCTTAGAGCAGGATATATTAACTGGAAAAACCTGCATTGGAACTGTCAAACTTTCTTCAGAAGTTTTCTAGTTATTATTATACAACACACAGTCTGTGTCTGAGAGCTGGTTTACTTTCAGAAACTGTGTTTTTCAGCGAGTTTCTGAGGCGCTGACAGCCTGGAACTCTGAGCCAGAGCTCTCGGCGTGTCGTGAACTCACTTGTCCTCCCCCAGCACCACTCCGAAGCCGGCATGCTCCACCCGGGTCACCTGGGGGTCGTACCAGCCGAACATCCGACCCGCCGCGTACACCAGCTGCAGGTGAGTTCCCTGGATGAGACGGAAAAACAACGAGTACGTTCAATCCAAATGTCATGTTTTCTCTCCAACAGGACACTTGACTGATTTCACCACAGCCTGAAACTAAACCCATCAAACTATTTATATCCGACACGTTTCAAGGACTTCAGTGACAAATGTTCAAGACTTTATCTCAACTTCCTGTCACATTTTAATGCCTTCAACTGAGTTCAAGACTTTAGAAAAGCATCAAGTGTGGTGTTTAATTGGTCAAAGGTGATGCTTTTCTGAGGTGAAGGTTTTTGATGGTCGATGGGTCATTATTGTTGGTCTTTGCTACAAAACCTACAAATTTTTGTCACATCTGATAGAAAATGATTATCCTTGAATACTGCACTGAAGCACAGTCAAAAATTAGAAATAAACTGCAGGCGAGAGACAATATTTTTTATGTTTTAATGCCTTTTTTTTTTTTTAAGAGGAAACTGAACTGAGGACTTTAGAGGAGCATCAGATCCTGTTTATCCTATTCTGGTGAGTTTTTTTTATGTTTAACTTTATTCTTATAAAACAGCACCAAGTTGCTAACAAATTCCTCCATGTCAGGGGTGTCCAACATGAGGCCCGCGGGCCAAAATTGGTCCTCCAGAGGGTCCAATCCCTCCAAGCCCTCAAAGTGTAAAAATTCCAGAGAAGACATTAACTGCAGATTGTAAATTAGTAAAATTATAAATTTAAAATCAATTCTAGACCATGACAAGTTGTTTTGATCATGAAGTAAAATACTAGGTTGTTCATTGTTCTTTTGTCATTTTGTGATATTTTGTCTTGTTTTTGTTGTTTTTTGTCTGACTTTTGTCGTTTGTCTCAAGTTTGTCATTTTGTTTCTGGTTTTCGTCATTTTGTGTTTCCTTTTTGTCTCGCTTGTGTTTTTTGTCTTATTTTTGTCACTTGTATTTTGCTTTATTTGCTGTTTTTTGTATTGTTTGTGTCACTTTGTGTTTTTTGTCTACTTTTTTGTTGTTTTCTCATTTTTGTCATTTTTTGTCTCATTTGTGTCATTTCTTTGCCACTTTGTAGCTTTTTTGTCTCTTTTTGTTTTGTTTCGAGTCGTTTGTGTCATTTTTTTGTCATTTTGTTTCTCCTTTTTCATTTTGTGTCTCTTTTTTGTAATATTTTGTCCTGTTTTTTTGTTGTTTTGTCTTTTTTGTCTGACTTTTTTCATTCTGATCATAAGCTAAAATGCTACATTGTCCAGTTCCAGATGACTGAATGTTTTTATCCCTTGTAGACAGTCTGTGATCTGGAAGTTGTAATGTGGAAATGATAAACTGAGGCATCATATTGTTGAAACCGAACTTATTTTTCTTAAAAAATTTCAGGTTGTTCATAATGTTTTGTAAAAAGATAAATCCTTAAATGTGAACATTTACAGAATGGATTTTTTTGCACGAAAACAAAGGAACCATTAGGAGTTGTGGTTATTTACAGGTTATTATGCAGTGATTTTACTGGTCACTGGAGATCAGACTGGATGAATGTGGAACCTGAACCAGAATGAGTTTGACACCCCTGCTCAGTTGAAAGAGAGCTCTGAACTTCCTGTGCAGCTTGTTGACATTCAGGACTGAAACTGACTCCCTTTGCTTCCCGTTAGAACCTCAGATTTCTTCCTCTTCACTTCCAGGTTTCTTCCACCCACCTGCCCGCTGTCCACTACGTAGATGATGATGTCGGCTTTCTCGTCAAAGATTCGCTGCCGCAGAGCCGCCAGATCCGACGTGTCGTAGGTGTAGCCGCCGTCCGACTTGACGACGGTGAGGGGGATAGAATGACCCGGAACAAAGACGATCTTCCGACCTTCGTCCATCTCCACCAGGCCTGGGAGAGAACAGGACCATGATGAGGTTAGAAGAAAGGGGAATAATGTGGGTATGATTGGAGGAGAAAACTGCAGGGAACAGATTAGATAACTACAAAAAAAAAAAATCCAGTTGGAGAGAAACCATTTGTGAGGCAACATCGCCTCCTGGTGGCGGCTTCAGGTAACTGCAGGTTAGAAATCAAAAGATTATTGAATGTTGGCGGTTTTGTTCTAACAGTGGAAAGAAACAGGAAACTGAGATTCTTACAAAGATGTTTGTGAGTATTTAATGAATATACAACACACAGTGGTAGTCGTAGGAGCATTTAACTGTGTGAAAACTTAATTTTTGGTGCAAAACTACGAAAATGAAGTGTTTAGTAATATCAGTCCCCGAAGACAAACATCGGATTTATTTATTTCAAACATGCCCCAATATAACAAAAGCAAAAACACAAAACACTTCTCTTATATCCCACATTATGTGCTCTCTAAGAAGCCTTTTTCTGTAGAATTTTAACTGAATATAATGTAGTATTACACGTTATCTCACACTTCTGCCCAGTAGGTCAGTAAAAACAGGAAGATTAAATACTGTAGTCTTTATGATTCAGAATGTGTTGTCCTTCGTAGAAATGAGATGCTTTTTTTTTACAAAATTTGCTGATAAGTGCTTTAAATGAGGTTTCCAACCAACTTTATGATCCAGAACAGCACAGAGAAATTGACTTTTGTGTACTCTTTAATGCTAGTTATCAATCTCTATCTGAACTAAAGAGTATTTCCTACACATAATGATTGTTAAACATGAAAGATCACACAAAAAACTGAGCTTTAAAGTCAGGAAAACTCAAAATACTGTCGTCTGCTAGAAACTTGATCAGCCCTCTGAACTCCAAGCAGTTTCTGGCTGTGCTTTTTTTTTTGGTCCTGTCATATTTTTTACTCACTGTTTGCTCATTTTTCACTGCAATATAAAGTCCTGCAGCTCAGTGGAATCAGAACAACCATGACTAGAAGCAGAGAGAACTCAGAAATGTGTTCTATGTAGATAGAATGACACAAATTACTGTTTTTTGTTTAAATTTAACTGTTTCGTTTAACAGTTTGAGCCATGCTGACTTTATTTTATTGACCTAGTTTGATTACTACTTATCATATCTCGTCTCCTCTGTGCTTTGTGGAAACACTGCCTGCAGTTCAACCAAATGGTTTCTGAATTTTTGCCATGTGACTGTTGGTCACAGCTGAGTCCGTCTTTACCTTTCAGTTGGGCTGAAAATCGTAGAATTTTTTGTTTTTCCACAAGATCTCAGTAGAACAAACGGTGTATTTTTGGCATGTTTTTTTAAGAGAGACGTAGAAAAAAGTGATTTTGATAAAATATCACAATTTTACCTTTGAATTTAGTTAATTTTCCCAACACGCAGGGAGTGTAAAAGCTGTCGAAAAGTTGAAAATCCAACATTATTTCAGTTTGTAGAGTTTCTGGCTCTGGTAAAGGGTGTCATTTAATGGTTTTTCTATAAAGATAAGAAGCCTTTCAGCCTTGCAAACAGATTTAGAGAGTTAAGGAATATATTTTTAAGAGAATTGAACAACTAAATAAAATATAAACCTGAAAACTCTCTGAAATTTTACTGTTGGTCACAGCTGAGTCGGTTGAATTTTCTAAATTTTTTGTTGTCGATGGTTTTTCAGGATCTGGTTTATTTTTAGAGAATTTAAACTGAGACACAAAGAACAAAGTAATTTTGGTAAAATATCCTCATTTAAAGCTCAGATTTGGTCCATTCCTCTGACAGAACTGCACATCACAGATGATGCATTCAGGGACCATCAGAAAGTTGAAAATCAGACGATTCTCCGTTTTTACATTTTGTGGCTCCGATAAATGGTGTCATTTAGATGATTAAAAAAAAACAACTTGCTTTTCAAACCTGCTGACAGGATTCGGGGTCCAGACAGTTACACAAATTAAATTACTTACTATTACTTTTTGTGAATGCAGCTTCTTTTAACACCAGCTTTTTACTTAAACAAAGCAAACAAATCTAGATCCCACACAGAAAAACTGCTCCTTTAGGCCAAATAAACTCAAATATCTCAGTATTTTCTACTCTAGTTCCACAGAGTCTTGCACTGAAGACACAAACTCTCCATATTAAGTCTTCAATGTTCAGATTTTCTACTTTACTCGGCTGAACACTGACCTCTGCCTTCGATCTCCTTCACCACGTCCGTCATCATCTCCTGGTAGAACGACTCTCCTCTCTCCACGATCGTCACGTCCAGACAGTCGTAAATCTTCTGAAACTCTGACACAAACAAAAACAAACAGAGTCGGTTTATTACAGAGAAAACCGACGTAGAAGGGCAGAACACTTTTAAAGAAGCATAAACAGCAAATCTAAGGTGTTATTAAAGCAAAAGAAATATTTACAAAGTGCAGAAATGTTCAAAATACACAGTATGTGAAGTAAAACCTTGACATGTACAAAAGAATAATGACTAAAGTGATTAAAAAGCTGAAATTAATGTTTGAAAATCTAAAATATATTCCATGGTGATGTAGGTAAGTAACCACAGAATCTTTAAATGAGGCCTTTGAGGCCTTTTATGTGCAAAAAAAATAAAAAATCAGGAAAAAGCAGAATTTGGTCTTTTTAGACAAGCAAACGTCATCTTTCAGTAAAGAAGCTTCACTCTGACACTGTTTTGTTTCCATTAATTCCATTTCAGGAGTCGAATCTGGAGTTTCAGTCTGCAGATCAGAAACTCTGTGTGTTTTCTGGTGAATCATCCTTTAATTTGTTAAATATTTCATGTATAAATCGATGACTTTAAATGCAGCCCACCTCTCCTGGAAACGTCACAGATGAGGTTCCAGGCCTTGATGAAGTCGGGTTCTCTGCTCTGCAGCCGGACGACGCACTGATACGCTCGTTTCTTAAAGTCCTCGTCATCGTCAAAACGCTTCTTCGACTCCTGAAACAAAAAAAAGACGAAGTTAGAAGATGAAAACATGAAATGAAGTTGGAGTTTGTTGTATAAAAATAACAAGAAAATCCTAAATGCACACCAAAGACAAACATAAATACAACCTCTCACAGACAGAAAACAGCAAAATAATCATCAGATTTACACACTAGAATCTCTAAACTCCACTAAATATAAAATATATTTTATCTGTAATCAAGATTCTGGACGTTAAAATAAACCGAGACGACACCTGATGGTTTGTAGACGACACTTGTATAAACAGTTTATTGTTTAACCTGGTTAGACATGAAGCTGTATTTATAATCTACGTTACGTTTGCTGTTTGAGCAACATTTTAAGCAGAAATTGTATTAACTTTGCCTCCAGTCTTTTCCAGGAGGTTGTTGGATATCAATAAGACTCATGTGGGACCAAGAATTACTCTAAAAGCAGTAAAATAAAGCATTTTGATGGGATTAAACCAGGCTGAAACCAAATCATTTTATCCACATGGGTTGTTTTCTACGTACGAAAGTTTTTAACAGCAGAATTTTCTCCATGTGGAGTTTCTATGTTTGGACATTTTAATGTGCAAAGTAAACTCGTGACATTTTCTGAACTTTTTCTTTATCAGTGCAGTTCTTATTCTGTCATTTCCTGAGCAACATCTGGAACAAGAATTTCCTTAGAGATTGGTTTTAGTTTTCAGCAACATCTTAACGTGCAGGTTTCTACTAGTGAAACTTTCTATGTGGAGAATTTTCTACCACCAAAGTTTACTGTGATCTGCTATTTAAGATTTGAAAATGTGGGAAAAATATATATTTTCACAGTGAAACTTCTGATGTCCACATTTTTAACATTTTTGGGAAATCTTTGAACATTTTTTGGTGGGAAAAAATGAATGTTAAAAATGTTTAAGAACATTCACAAAAAATAAATTTTTGTGATTTTTATGTGAATATTCTTAAAGAAAATATTATTAGTTTTACTGATATATATGTAATCACTTTAGATATTTTTAGGATTTTTGGGAAGATTTTTACTCATTTTTTGAAAATATTTACAAGAATTTTCTTGCCAAATTTGGGGGATTTTTTTTTTTTTAAATGAAACTTTTAAGGAATTATTGGAATTTTCTTCCTGAAGGTTTTGCAAGTTTTCAGAAATTTGGGGAATTTTTTTGCTGAATTTTGGGATTTTTTTCAGTCAAGGAAACAATATTTTTTGGTGCCCGTAAACGAAGACAACAGGAGGGTTAAAGCAAAAAACTGCAAAAATAAATCTCACCGTATTGGTGAGGACGAGACCAGGTCAGGGCACTTCATAAGAAAAAAAAATCTAATTTTAAAGCTCTAAAAACCCAAATTTCTGTTAAAACCCTGGAGGAAAACGTCTGCTTTCTAACAGACGTCTGGTTTGTTCATTTGCAGAACAAATTCCACTGCAGAGGTTAGATTTACAGTCATTATTCCTCTTTGTTGAATTAATCCGTCCATATTTATCACCACTTCTACATCGATACTGAACCTCCTTTCACTCGTAACTCGTTTTTGTGCTTCATAAAGCATCACACAGAGAGAAATGAAGCTTGAACTCACCTTGTAGAAGGCCTGCAGGTCGCTGATTGGAGGAGAGACGGCCAGGTAGTCTGGAAACTTGTCCTGCAGGTGAGCGATCAGCATCCCGAACTGAGTCCCCCAATCCCCCACGTGGTTCAACCTGCACATTCATTCCACCTTAAATCATTTAGTTTTAACAGCTATTTCTGCTCAACCATCTGTGATTTGACTCAGAACTTTATAGCATAAAATATAAACATTTATAAAGATGTTTGTGAACTTAAGCTTCATACATCAAATACTTTACGAGACATATGTTCTTAAAAAAGACGTTACGCACGTTGACATTTGAGTCTGTTTGAACAATAACTCAGGAACCGTTAAAGATAAAACCCTGAAATTCTAACTGTTATTTCCCAACATGTCTTTAATTTATAACCTGCAATATCAGAGAAGTACACGAAATGATCTCAGATATGGGAAAAAAATTGAGGCTGTCATGAAACGTCCCATATTTGGGCTCATATTCACATAAACCATTGAAATTCAGAAGTAAACAGGTGATTATTTTCTGAACTTTGTAATCACTACATTTCTAATGTTATGTCATTTTCTGAGCAACAGTGTGGCACAAAAATTTTATTTCAGATTAATAAAGTTTTATCTTATCTTAAAACCATAACGTGGTATTTAGAGAGTACTATTTGGGTGGAAAAAACCTTTAAAACTATAAGTACTTGGACATAAAGTAGTATTTATCTTGAATAAACCTTTAGATCCAGATTTTGTTTAAATTTATTTTTTTAAAGGTTCTGCTTGGTGGAAAAAACCTCTAAAACTACAAGTAGTATTTGGATTGAATGACCTAGAAGTACTTGGAGTACTTTAGGTACTAGTACTTATAGTATCAATGGTCATTCCACCCAAAGTACTGCTTGTGATATTAATGGTTTATTCAACAAGTATTCCACCCAAAATACTACCTGAGGTCCAAGTACTTGTAGTTTCAAAGGTCATTCCGTCCAAAATACTACTTATTATATTAATGGTTTGTTCAACAAGTTTTTCACACAAAGTACTACTTGAGGTCCAAGTACTTGTAGTTTCAAAGGTCATTCCGTCCAAAATACTACTTATTATATTAATGGTTTGTTCAACAAGTTTTTCACACAAAGTACTACTTGAGGTCCACGTATTTGTAGTATCAAGGGTCATTCCATCCAAAATACTACGTATAATATTAATAGTTTACAAACAACAAGTATTCCGCACAAAGTACTAGCTGAGGTCCAAGTACTTACAGTTTCAATCCAAAGTACTACTTATAATATTAATGGTTTATTCAAGAAGTACTCCACACAAAGTACTACTTGAGACCCAAGTACTTATGGTTTCCAAGGTCATTTCGTCTAAAATACTATTTATAATATTCAACAAGTATTCCACACAGCGCACGACCTGATTTCCAAGTACTTATAGGGTCATTCCATCCAAAGTACTACTTGTATTTTTAGAGTTTCATTCTACCGGAAAAGTATTTTTTAAACAAAATATGGATTTAATGGTGTATTCAAGACAAAATTACTACTTTATGTCCATGTATTTATAATTTTAAAGTTTTATTCCACTCAAATAGTGCTCTCTGAATACAAAGTTATGGTTTTAAGATAAAACTTTATTAATCCCAAAGGAAATTTTTGAGTCAGATGTTGCTCAGAAAAAGACTTGACATAAGAAACGCAGTACCTGTAATGTAGAAAAGCAGTAAGATAGAAGTACGACACATTACTGAAATTAAATACCTCAAATAAGACGAGAACAGAAGTATTATATTATACTGAGGTAATATCACACATGAAAGTGGAATATCGCACGTTTAAATCTTTATTCTACCCAAAATACTACTTTTTTTGTGTAATTTAACTTCTTTACTTAGAGCTGCATTAGGAACAATCATGTATTTAGGTTAAAGTTACAGCTTTAATTATTACCACAGGATCAAGTTTTGCCAAAACTGAGCAACAACGAGTTAAAACTGTTTGTTTTTCACACTTTGGCAGGTAACTGATAATAAATATGTGCAACTGAAGACATAAGAGCAGTTTTAAAACAATAAAATCTGATTTATGTTCAATATTCAGGCTGTGATTGTTGATTAAATTAGTTTTTCGTGACCCGTTTAACTCAGGAGGTGAAATGAAAACCATGAATCCTGAAACTAGTCACCTGAGAACGTCGTAGCCCAGAAACTCAAACAGCCGACAGATACTCTCTCCGATGATGGTGGATCGAAGGTGACCCACGTGCATCTCTTTGGCGATGTTCGGAGACGAAAAGTCCACCACCACCTGAGCCACGAAGCAACAAATATCACCGACGAATATTACATTTTAGATTAAATCTGGAGTTACACCACTATTCTACACCCACCTAACATGTTTTATTACCTTTATTTATCAAAGGTGGTTTATTATTTATTACAGTGCAGCAGGTTAAAAGGCTTTTTCCTCCTTTAACCCTCGTGTCGTCCTGCGGGTCAAAATCGACCCGTTTTAAAGTTTCAAAATGTGGAAAAAAATACATTTCCCACAGTGAAACTTCTGATGTCTACATTTTCAACATTTTTGGTAAATCTTTGAACATTTTTTGGTGGAAAAAGGAAATGTTAAAAATGTTTCTTAAGAACATTCACAAAAAAATCTACAAATTTCACTGGATTTTGGTAATTTTTTTGTGAATGTTCTTAAAGAAAATATTAGAAGTTTTACTGATATATATGTAATCTCTTTAGATATTTTTAGGATTTTTAGGAAGTTTTTTATTCATTTTTTGAAAATATTTACAAGAATTTTCTAGCCATTTTGGGGGCTTTTTTTAAAATAAAACTTCTAAGGGAAACTTTTAAGGAATTATTGGAATTTTCTTCCTGAAGGTTTTGCAAATTTTCAGAAATTTGGGGAATTTTTTTGCAGAATTTTTGGATTTTTTTCAAACAAGGAAACAATATTTTTTTGGTGCCTGTAAATGAGGACAACAGGAGGGTTAAGAGATTAAAATGGAAGAAAAACTTTATGGTTTCTGGCAGAATCATGTTTAATTTAAACACTAAATACAGAAAAATAAAATAGTTTTTTAGTCAGTGTCAATTTTGCCATTTTTATGCAGGACCTTCAGCTGTTTAATATACTTTTATTTTGTTAAATGAAGTTATTTTCAATATAAAAACTGACATTTAAGTCCAATAAGTAAACTTATTTCGTTGTTTTTTTCTGGAAAGAACAGCTGTTGTTTTAAATGTGCTTTATAAAAAATGACTTCAATTCATAAATGTTTATTTTATTCAGCTTCAACCTTCAAAAATTAGTCTTTATGAAAATTTAGGTGTTAAAATATTTAAAAAATGATTTTAAAAAGAAGTTTTTCTAATGTATAGTCGACGGAAGTGACCACAGTTCTTCTCCAGGTGCTGCTGTGTTGCTTTTACAGTAAATATATGCAGATTAAATGCTGAAAAAATCCATAATAATAATAATAATAATAATAGCTTATTGTCATGGTAACACAAGCCAGCTGCAGCACCTGAGTTACAGCTTTAGTGCAGAACAGTATTTATTACTACAGTCTACATGCAGAAAAACAAACTTTTTTCAGATGTTTATGAATGATTGTGACATTTTATTAATGGAGAAAATATTTTTTTGGTGTGTTTAAGAGTTTTTGTACAGAGATTTTAACCGTATAAAATGTGCAGCCTCAGTTTTATTAACAGAATCCATCATTCAGGTTGATTAATGGTTAAATCCAGCAAAAAATTATATTAAATGTATGTTTTCTTGTTGCTGTTCTGCACTAAACCTGTAACTCAGGTGCTGCAGCACAATAATAAGCCATTATTCAGGATTTTTCAGTATTTTATCTAGATTTATTTACTTCAATAACAGTGAAACAACAGCATGAAGTCAAACTGGAGAAAACAACTACTACTGCAACCACTAGACATTAAAAATATGAGTTTTTTTAATCATTTTAAAAAAATTTTAACACCTAATCATTGATAAAAAGAAACAGTTTGAGGAAAACCAATATAATATAAATATTAGAAAAAAGTCTGTTTTTCTGTCTGTGGACAGTAATGATAATCACTATTATTATTATTATTATTATTATTATTATTATTATTATTATTATTATTATTATTATTATTATTATTATTATTATTATTATTATTATTATTATTATTATTATTATTATTATTATTATTATTATTATTATTATTGGCTTCTTCAGAAGATTGAGGCTTAACAAAATAAACATATGAATTTAAGTATTTTTTACGGGACATTTAAAACAGCTGTTCTTTTCAGAAAAAAGATTTTTAAAAAAAAGATTCTGATAAAAAACAACCAAGTTTAAATATTAGGATTAAAGTCAGTTTTTTGTTGGAAAATAGATTCATTTAGCAAAATAAAAGGATCTTAAACAGCTCAAGTTATTGCATAAAAATGGAAAAAATGGAAAATTTTAAATGAAACATGATTCTACCAGAAACCTTAAAGTTTTTCTTTTATTTTAATCTGTTAAAGGATTTTCTAAAAACCCTTTTAAGCTGCTGCACTGTAATAAATAATAAGCCCACCTTTGACAAATAAAATAAAATAATAAAACATGCACAATAATAAGCTGCTATTATGGAACTTTTCCAGTATATTATCTGCATTTATTTACTTTATTAACAGTGAAAATGTTAGTTTTTTAATCATTTTAAAAACATTTTAGCATCTAATTATTGATAAATACAAATAGTTTGAGGAAAACCAGCAGACTGAGTGTTTAAAATAATATACAGGTATTAATTTATGTCAGAGAAAGCTGGGTGTAAATAAATGAATAATAAATAAATGATTTCTACTGGACCTTCTTCCTGGACTCCAGCGGTGGAGGCTGAACTCCGTTGACCAACAGGTTGCTCAACAGTTTGGACACAAACGTCCTCTTCAGGTGGACGTTGATGAAGCCTGAGAGACGATGGAAAGAACGTTTAAATAAAATGAAAATTAACATCATTTAAAAATCACAAAACTAAACTAATGACTGTGGATCAAATGTTCTTATTGAAATAAACGAATCATTTAAAAGACAGTTTAGAGGGACGTCAAGACTTCGTGTTATCCTGCAAATAAACTTATTTTATCTGCAATTCAATAAACAAAAGTAAGAAATGAAAGTGCAAATCAGAATGAAAGTGAAAAGAGTTGGAACACGATGCAATAAATCTGTAAATAATGAACTCTCCATGAGATTCAGCTGAACTTCAAACTCTTTTCATCAACTTCCAATCTCGTAGTTTGACATAAAAAGACTGAAAGTGAAAATAAAAGTCATTAAAAGTTGAAATTATTGACTATTTTGATGATTAATTCATCGTTTTTTAAGCAGATATTACAGATTCCAGCTGCCCAGGTGGGAATATGTTGGTTTTCTTTGCCATATATCATAATAAATCAACAGATTTGGGTTTTAGAGTGCTAGTGATGCAGAACAAGCAGGTTGAACTGCTATTTTTTAAGGTTTTTTAATGTTTTAAGGGAAAAAGATGAATAATTAGAGACAAAAGCTCTCAGATTAATCAACAATAATAAAAAAATCTAACTGCAGGCCTACAGTTCTATCTGAGTCATGAAAGCAGCTTTTATTTTGCCTCCAACGTCCTTTAAATTCATAAATTCAGAGTTACGTCACAATAAACCCGACATTCCTCCTGCAATTCCACAATAAAACACAAAAACAAAACTGTTTCTGAAGCTCAACACTCTGTAAATATGCAGCATAAAAAATAAAAACCGTTCTATTAAAACGTTTAGACCAGAGGTGTCCAACATGAGGCCCGTGGGCCAAAAGTGGTCCTCCAGAGGGTCCAAAACAGCCCTCCAGAGGGTCCAAAACCTGCCCTCCAGAGGGTCCAAAACCGGCCCTCCAGAGGGTCCAAAACCGGCCCTCCAGAGGGTCCAAAACCGGCCCTCCAGAGGGTCCAAAACCGGCCCTCCAGAGGGTCCAAAACCTGCCCTCCAGAGGGTCCAAAACCGGCCCTCCAGAGGGTCCAAAACCTGCCCTCCAGAGGGTCCAAAACCTGCCCTCCAGAGTGTCCAAAACCGGCACTCCAGAGGGTCCAAAACCGGCCCTCCAGAGTGTCCAAAACCTGCCCTCCAGAGTGTCCAAAACCGGCACTCCAGAGGGTCCAAAACCGGCCCTCCAGAGGGTCCAAAACCTGCCCTCCAGAGGGTCCAAAACCTGCCCTCCAGAGGGTTCAAAGCAGCCCTCCAGAGGGTCCAAAACAGCCCTCCAGAGGGTCCAAAACCTGCCCTCCAGAGGGTTCAAAGCAGCCCTCCAGAGGGTCCAAAACCTGCCCTCCAGAGGGTCCAAAACCAGCCCTCCAGAGGGTCCAAAACCTGCCCTCCAGAGGGTCCAAAACCGGCCCTCCAGAGGGTCCAAAACCTGCCGTCCAGAGGGTTCAAAGCAGCCCTCCAGAGGGTCCAAAACCTGCCCTCCAGAGGGTCCAAAACCGGCCCTCCAGAGGGTTCAAAGCAGCCCTCCAGAGGGTCCAAAGCAGCCCTCCAGAGGGTCCAAAACTGGCCCTCCAGTGGGTCCAAAACCTGCCCTCCAGAGGGTCCAAAACCGGCCCTCCAGAGGGTTCAAAGCAGCCCTCCAGAGGGTCCAAAGCAGCCCTCCAGAGGGTCCAAAACTGGCCCTCCAGAGGGTCCAAAACTGGCCCTCCAGAGGGTCCAAAACTGTCCTCCAGAGGGTCCAAAACCGGCCCTCCAGAGGGTCCAAAACAGCGCTCCAGAGGGTCCAAAATCGGCCCTCCAGAGGGTCCAAAACCGGCCCTCCAGAGGGTCCAAAACCGGCCCTCCAGAGGGTCCAAAACCGGCCCTCCAGAGGGTCCAAAACCGGCCCTCCAGAGGGTCCAAAACTGTCCTCCAGAGGGTCCAAAACCGGCCCTCCAGAGGGTCCAAAACAGCGCTTCAGAGGGTCCAAAATCGGCCCTCCAGAGGGTTCAAAACCGGCCCTCCAGAGGGTCCAAAACTGTCCTCCAGAGGGTCCAAAACCGGCCCTCCAGAGGGTCCAAAACAGCGCTCCAGAGGGTCCAAAACAGCCCTCCAGAGGGTCCAAAACCTGCCCTCCAGAGGGTCCAAAACCGGCCCTCCAGAGGGTCCAAAACCGGCCCTCCAGAGGGTTCAAAACCGGCCCTCCAGAGGGTCCAAAACTGTCCTCCAGAGGGTCCAAAACCGGCCCTTCCAGAGGGTCCAAAACAGCGCTCCAGAGGGTCCAAAACCGGCCCTCCAGAGGGTCCAAAACCGGCCCTCCAGAGGGTCCAAAACCGGCCCTCCAGAGGGTCCAAAACCGGCCCTCCAGAGGGTCCAAAACCGGCCCTCCAGAGGGTCCAAAACCGGCCCTCCAGAGGGTCCAAAACCTGCCCTCCAGAGGGTCCTCCAGAGGGTCCAAAACCGGCCCTCCAGAGGGTCCAAAACCGGCCCTCCAGAGGGTCCAAAACCGGCCCTCCAGAGGGTCCAAAACCTGCCCTCCAGAGGGTCCTCCAGAGGGTCCAAAACCGGCCCTCCAGAGGGTCCAAAACCGGCCCTCCAGAGGGTCCAAAACCGGCCCTCCAGAGGGTCCAAAACCGGCCCTCCAGAGGGTTCAAAACAGCCCTCCAGAGGGTTCAAAACAGCCCTCCAGAGGGTTCAAAGCAGCCCTCCAGAGGGTTCAAAGCAGCCCTCCAGAGGGTCCAATCCAGGCCGAGTTTGTAAAGAGTACAAACTCCAGAGAAGACATTAACTGCAGACTGTAAATTAGTAAAACTATAAATTTAAAATCATTTCTAGACCATGACAAGTTGTTTGGATCAAAAAGTAAAATACTAGATTGTTCATTGTTCTTTTGTCGTTTTGTGTTTCCTTTTTGTCTTGCTCGTGTTTGTCTATTTTTTTGTCACTTTGTAACTGAACTAGAATGAGTTTGACACCGCTGCTGGCTTAAAGCATTAAAAACAAACTTTCTTGGTCTCTACCTGGTCCTGCAATCTCAGTTTTCTGGATGAGTTCGTTGTCTGGAAGGTTCTGGACGATTTTCTCTGCGATTTCTCTCGGATTCACTTTCATCCCCTTCGCCTTCAGCATCTGCAGAAAAAAAACAAAAAGTGAAAATTATTTATCAAAACAAATTAAAATCTGAAATTCAGCTTATTATGTTCAATTAAATCAGTTTTTATCATATTAATACGATCAGTTTTTACCTCAAACATCAACCTGGTTGTATTTAAAGTAAAGTTCAGGAGTTTATATGTAGTTTTATTATATTATTGTTTGTTATAATCAATAATTAAATAACACCAGAGTGTCTGCAGCAGTAAAAATGAAACTGATGATTTTATGATTTTATGGAACAAAAACACATGATGATGTTGTTTAAAATGCTACAAGCAGATAAAATTATTTATTTTTTAATTTTATTTCATTGCAAATTTCACATAAAATGAGTCAAAAATCTCTTAGTTCATAATAAATAAAATAATAAATAATTTAAGACAATAAAAATAAACTGAATTACTTATTCATCATTTGAATTTAATTGTTATTTATTTCTATTTCATTTTTTAAATAATTATTTAAGTGGAAAACCTGTTGAATAGGTACAGAACAGTGAGATAAAAACGAAGGTTTTTTTTATGTGCATTAGTCATAAATTGGGCCGTTTCCTCATTTAATTCTCATAACACTATATAATAAATGCATTATAGCCTAATCCTGTGAAATAATTTGTAAGAAAGATTAAAATCCACGATTAAATACAGGAAATACGACAGATTAATAGTTTATAAAAGCATGTAAGCTGAAACTGTGGGGGTTATACAAACTTTAATATCTCATATAAACAGATACTTGTTGTAATAATTTAAAAATAATATTTATATTCA